>NC_084899.1:10755000-10982500 GCF_958979055.1 Alnus glutinosa | reverse complement strand
TAAGCTGAAGGAATCCATTGAAGACCCCTTCAGGTAGGAGACCTGGTTGGGAAGCATTCATGTATAGGTACACGTCAAAGTGCAAGGTACAATCGCTACATCGGGGTATGTGAATGTACTGCTTTGTTATTAGCTTTGTCTTCTGAATAGTGGAATTCCTGGGTTTGGCTTCCTCGGAGTGTTTTTTCTCTTAATTGAGTTTTCACTTCATTAAAAAATATCTGTCTCATTTAAATTTTGCATTTTGATATTTTGTTACACATTGTTCACACACACACGGTAAATTAGAAGTCTTTATTTTTTCAGAATATATAGGGCTTTTCCTTCATTAGTAAAGTGGCTCGAGGTTGAATAATTATAAGACAATCTAGAAGATCTGGTCTAATGGTAGAAAAATCTAAGAGTTCGTTAGGAATTGATAGTTGTTGTCTTGACATAGGAGCCACAGCCGGCCAGGAAGAGGAGAGATCAACGACAGAGCTACTAGCTACTAGTTGGAAAGGAAAGGACGAGACCACCTTTCATACATTGCTCCTAGTCCAGACATTTGAATAGCGAACAAAAGACCAAGAGATTGGATCTAGAAAGCACTTCAAGCAAGGTTGATGGCTATGTGGCCCTCATTCAGCTGGAAGTAAGAAATCAATCCCGGCAAGACCGATGACTTAGTCTCCTTTTCCGCTCTGCCCCTACTAGGCATAAAGCGTTTGTAGGTGGTTTTTTAAGTTCACTGTCAAATCCCAAGGCTCAACCCTGGACAAGCGGTGGAAACTACCAAGCTAGAGAATGGTAGGTAATCTGAGAACTCGTCTGACATGTACTCTACTCCGTTGTCGATGCGCAGACACTTGATTTTCTTACCAATTTCACTTTTAACCATTTCCCTAAAAACTTTAAATTTATCAAGCACATCTAATTCTACTTTTAGAAAATAAACCCATACGTACCTTGAGAAATCAGAAATCATCGATAAAGGTCACTATATATTTGTAAGCACTAATAGATGATTGTTTCACTTTTCCAAACACGTCTGAGTGAACAACCTTCGCTCTGTAATTTTACTCATTGTATGGTAGTTGATGCGCTTTACCATTCTGACATCTGTTAGTTTGTGATTGGCTGCATTCTGTTGGACAAAATTAGTTCTAAGTAATGATGCTTTTAAACAGGGATTCAATTATTTTTAGAGTCTTCTTATTCAGAGTTATACTTCTAGAAGATTCTGCACAGATTTCAAGTAAGAGCAAACGGATCCCTTGCATCCGTCCGGGCGACGTGATATTTTGTCTGGACGCTCAACTGTCAAAGCATCATCCGTTCGGATGACGAGAACTTTCTGTTTGGACCTTCCTCTGTGTCGAGAAGCTTTGAACTACTCCAAGTGGACGTCTTAGCAACGCGGCCGGACGCCTTTCAATGTTCGACAAGGAAAAAGGATTTCGTTCCAAAACACAGATATAGGAAGACAGCTGCAACTGTCTAGACGATGTGTGTTCCCGTCCGGACGCTATCCTTGATAAGGCAAGTCGTGCATACAAAGTTCAACCGTCCAAACGTCAATCTCCATGGTCGGGACGCGCAAGCCTTAATATGGAAATAGTGTGCCATAGAAGTTCAACCATCCGGACGTCAGTCTCCATGGTCCGGACACTCAAGCCTTAATATGAAAATTGCGTGCAGCTGAAGTGCAACCGTTCGGACGCTAGGGCAACACCGTCCGGACGCGGCTCTATTCGGGAAAGAATTTCAAGCAAATTTGGAAAGCCGATCACACAGTTGTCCGTCCAGACGCCCTCTGCTACCTTCCAGACGCTACCTAGGAAAATCGCATCAAACACGATTTAGGTTTCTATAGCCTATAAATAGAGACCTCTAGGCATGTATTTTATAAGAATTCAGTATTGAATTCCGTATAGGTTAGAGAGTTTATTTTAGGAGTTGTGCTAATCCGCTCACTCTCTAGCTGTTGCCGTTGTGTGATGTTGCTGTGTTGAAACTGAAGTCCATCTTAGGGGTTGACCCTAAGGTAAATGATTCCATTAAAGACCCCTTCAAGTAGGAGACTTGGTTGGGAGACTTTTGTGTTGGGTTACACATCAGAGTTCAAGGTACGACCATTGCATAAGGGTATGTGAGTACTACTGCTTTGTCTTCTGAATAGTGGATATCCTGGGTTTGGCTGCCCTGGAGTGGTTTTTCTCTTAATTAAGTTTTCACTTCGTTAACAAAATACTTGTGTCATTTAAATTCTGTTGTTATATTATTTTGTTAACACATTGTGCGCACACACACAGTTAAAATAGAAGTCATCTATTTTTCAACACCCAGCACAAATCGTGTCTCCACGAATCTCCAATTGGGGGAAGCCTTTAAGCATCGATTACTGCATCATTATTTCAAATAAAAGTAACTAAATAAATGTACAATATTAGTGAATGTTATATGTTGTTATTTGTCACCACAAAGATATTTAGTTATTTTTATTGTCATTAGGGGGTATAAGATTTTAACTTCTAATGCCCGACAGAGTGACATGCACACGCACACATATTGTGCACAAGAATTGTATATGATGTCTTTTGAACGTATTGGATATGCATTTGGATTATGTCTTTTTGCTGTGACATCAATGTGGAAAAAGAAAAAGAAAAAATTGTGAGGGGTTCGGCCACCCCTATGGCCGAACCACCCCCAATGGCCAAAATCCTCATATATATATATATATATATATATATATATATATATATATTTTTCTTTTTCTTTTTTGGCTTGAACCGCCCCCATGAGCCAAGGGGGTGGTTCGGCCACCTTTCATGGCCAAAACCTTTACAAATTTTTATTATTATTATTCTTTTTTCCCTTTGGCCTTTGGGGTGGCCGAGCCACTCCCATAGGGGGTGGTTTCGGCCACCCTCAAGCCGGCCAAGGGAGTGGCTGAGCCACCCATTTTTCTTAATTATTTTTTTTAATATTTTAATTTTTATTAAGTTTATTAATTTTAATTTTTTAATTAATTTTTAAAGATTTTTATTTTCCATTTTTTAATTTTTTTTTATATGCCACGTGTCAATCCTTAGAACTTGGCACGTGGCAGACCATTAAATATTGGATGGAAAAATAGACGGAGGTACCAAATCCGTCTTTTCTCAAAACCCAAAAATTATATGTGATGCGAATTAAAACTGAAATACCAAAAAATAAAGTTTTTAAACCATATGTACCAAATATGTATTTAACCTTATTATTTAATAATAAATTAGAATGATATAATGATTACATACCTTCAACTTTTGAAGAAAGAGAAATTGTCAAAAAAAAAAAAAAAAAAAGGCCTACTTTTTGCTTCGTTCTAAGCAGTCTTTTCACTGTACACCTCTTAGAAAAAATAACTAAGCACTTGATTTGAATTGTTGAACGGCTTGAAGAAGAGAAATTTGACTGACTCGAACAACTTTTGCAAATCGTTGTGGTACGTATATTGTTGAACTTGTTTCAAACTTTCATAAGCAAATCAAACAAAAATATATATACTTAGGTTTTTAAGTTGGTGTTAATCAACATATTATTAAATGCCTGGTTTTGGTTATCTCAATGTTTTGGAATTTGGTCAACTCAGAAATCGCAAATCGCAATATGCAACTCACACAAGTTTAAATGATGTGTTTTGTCATATACCATATAAATTTAAAAATGCATCGTCTAACCCAAATCTCTGAAAGACTGGAAAAGCTTTGTTGGAAATGTTGATTGCCCTTGATGAGTGGCTTAAGGATAGACAACCACGACATCTGGGGTAGCTCTACCGGGATTAAGGGAAATTTTTGGGGGTCAGAGAGGGGGGAGTCCCGCCCCTCCCAAGGACATGTACAAAGTCATTGCAAAATAAATTATAGAAATTTTCTTGTGCATCCATATAATTTTTTTTAGTTTACATTAAATTAAAACACACGTTAAAACAGCTAATCATATGGTTAAACAAAGGAAAACTGAAAAAGAAGCAAAATTGACACCCACCTCTTAGAGTCCAATGCTTTTTCTTTTCTTTTCTTTTCTTTTTTTAATTATTATTATTATTATTATTATTTTATAGATAAGAAAGTCCAACGTTGTTTCTACAAAATCAATCCAAATGAACATTCTTAACCAAAACTGACATCATTATGGGAATCGCAATCGCAAATTGTGAGCTGTTGTTTGGAGGTGAATTCTGTTGGTTGAAATCACGGCGTCTTCCGTAAGCTAGTAACATTCACCTGGGTTTTCGGAAACGGACATGATCATCATGTGAGTGATGATGGAGAGTATATTGATTGAGGTTGAAGATAGGCTTATTCCCTCACAATCCCACCCGTCTTTTATTTATTTATTTATTTAGGAGGATAAATTTGTAGTTAGAATAGATATGCCACATGGAACATAGAATTGTTGCATTTTAGCGCAAGCTATGTGTCATCAACTCAGCAGTCTGACGTGGCACGCTATTAATTAATTAGACAATAGGCTGATAGAGAGACCTTAATTTGAAACTTAAGTAAAACGCAAGGACTTGTCAAAATTAAAAACCTTGGGACCTAATTGAATTATGCGCAAAGCTAGGGACTAAATTTAATTTTCCCTTTTTCTCTATGAACTCTTAGATTGGCTATTAACCGATGTGGCATAAATATGTTTACAAATTGGAGGAAATGAGAGGCTCCCAACAGGTGTCGGCACTCCCCTATCTATGAAACAAAAACCAAAAGCATCCTCATATTTCCCACAATTACTAGAGCTTTGCAATGATGTTGCAAACTACAAAGAAATATGAGATCATAATACCTCCTTTTCAAGTTTCAACACAGCCATGAAGGCTTCTTGAGGTACATCAACTTTACCAATTGCCTTCATTCTTTTCTTCCCTTCAGCCTGGTAAGAAATAGACAAGAAAACTTATGCACAATACTAACTGCAAATCAGAGATTTTATATCACAGGAATAACCCATTGCATAATATGAAGCTTATAAGTACATTAGAACTGAAAATACCTTTTCCTTTGTTACTGTTGAATACAATATGAAAAAACTGGATTTTGAAACTTACTATAACTCCCATTACCATTTACAATGCAAATTGGAAAGAAATTGATTCCTCTTATCAATTAGATAAAGGACACTCCCCTTCCGCTGTTGTCAAACAATCTAGTAAGAGTGATGCTTAAAGCACATATATGTTGTTCTTTCAAACACAATTTTTCAAGATGTCAGTCCCTTTCAGTCATACAATTATAGACTGAAGTCGAACCAGCCAGTCTCAGTAAACGTATCCAGTCATCGACAAACCTTACAAATAAATGCAAAAACAAAATCAAGACGAACATGGCCCGAAGGAAATAATCACAAGGCGGCCAGAGTTATTGAATCTCAGTTATATATCAATTCAAAATCCAAGACTGTAAAAGTACACCAAATGAGCATTTTCAACGTAACATCCCAATCATTATAGTAGAACGATAATCAATTATCCACAAACTGTTAAATCACCAGCTATTAAGCTTGTAGGACAATTAGTGATTTAACATGGTATTAAAGCAAAAGTCCTGAGTTCGAACATTGTTTTCGTCTTTCACCTCCCGTTTCAATTAAGTAGTCCACGTGCTGGACCTTATTTATTAAGAGGGTATTTGAGCCCACACATGAAGGGGATTGTTAGAATATAAATTAAATAATTAAATTCATCTATTCTTATAATTTTGGGATAACTGGTGATTTAACATAGACCACATAGGCTCGTAAATGCTTCTTGGCTAGAAATAACAGGATAAATCTGGCAATGAAAGACATGCAGGTCATCACCACAGTGACTGATCCATGGAATATCTCAAGCCCACAATGATTTCTAGTTTTGAAGACCATCCTACTATTTGACATCATGTGATCTTTTGTACCTTTATCTTGTTGTTTAATCCAAACTTTTCCTTTTACTCCAACATTCTCTCATTGTTGCTTAGCAAATATACGCCAATGCACAAAGCATGGGATCAAATAAACCATCGATAGACACCCCCCCCCCCCCCCCCCCCCCCCCACCCCCCCCGCACGGGCAAAAGAAAAATCCCAAAGTTTGAAAGTCAGGATCGCTAACAATCAAGTGGGAGTTGAGAATAGTAAACAAAATTTAGTTGTCTGGATTGACATTCAAGATCTCAGACACCAGCTCTGAACTCTTCAAAAGCCCCTTCTCAGCTATTTGACACAGCACTCACAGACAACTAAGGTTTCCCACCAAAGGGGTAATCATGGAAAATGTGAAAAGAACAACATTAAAACAAGCATGCACTTTTTTAGCATCAAGCTACTTTCTAAGGCAACTCTGACAAGAACCGAACATTTGTCACTGATTGCTAAGAAGATCAAAGCAAAATTGCAAGGGTAATACTACGTAATGCAACATGACACCAAGAGTGGGAATGATAGGTAATGCAACATGCTGAAGATATTCCAATTATATAACCATGCAACTGTATGGCAGTCAGCTCTTGTATTTTCAGTACTTTCAGGTCAATGGACTAACATGATTAAAAATCCATCCACAGGCTATACCTTGCTCTTTGAATGCCCATATTTCATCTTTTAAAAAAAGGTTTCCTGCTTCAAGTAATTGACATCCTCAACCAAAGTATAGTTATAGTTATTGAAGCAACCCCATCCAACCCACCCCCCTCCCCCCCCCCCCCCCCCCCCCCCCCTTTCTTAGGTTCACAACTGTTACTTATCAAAGGACAACTTGTTACTGTTAAAGTGTCCCATATCGCTAAGAAATACATGACTTGGGCACTTTATAAGCCATGGACACCCCTCCTCTCTCAAGGCATCTTTTGAGAGTGAGTGAGGCTCATGAACTTTTACATGGTATCAGAGCCGGTTCTTTGGACGATAATAGGCCTTCCCCCCCCCCAAAAAAAAATGTTTTGGCTAAAGTTGCCACACGTGAGGGGACGTGTTAAAGTGTCCCACATCGCTAAGAGATACAAAACCTGGGTACTTTATAGGCCATGGACACCCTTCCTCTCTCGAAGCGTCTTTTGAGAGTGAGTAAGGCCCATGGACTTTCACAGTTACATCTATAATAAGATAATATGCTTCATGATGTTCTTAAAGCCTTGCATCATCAAAACACAGAAATATAATTTGCTAACAAATCCAATACTTTTGGCAAGTGCAGCACCTGTTTTTTAAGCAGTTTCTTTTTCCTCGTAATATCCCCACCTACAAGAATTTAAAAGAAAGAAAAATATTAATGTAAATGCAGGAATAAACATCACTCACATCAGGGACAAAAGGAAGGAAAGAGTTAACCCAGAAAATTTGAAAATCTATTTATTTGAAAAAGGTTGTATGAGGACAAGGAACCCTTCAATGACAGATAATATATGAAACTAATAGATGATGGAAAGAAAAAAAGGAACTGCGCTTCTCCAGAATTACAATTCGGACAGCTATATATCTTGTGACAAAAAATCTATTTACTTTGAGCACGTATATGCACAGAAGCTCCTTCCTGTGCAGGCTTCAGAAATAACTGCACATTCTCAAGAAGATTCTAATCTTACCATAGCATTTAGATAAAACATCCTTCCTAATAGCTGATAAAGATTCACTAGCAATCACTTTTGCACCTATGCATGCCTGTCATGGATATAATACACAAATGTTGCAACCGAGTTAGCATAACCAGAAGAATCAGAGTTAAGCAAGGCCACAGAATTATGTGCTCTATCTATAGATGATTCTAGAATAGGATATCAACAAGGGAGAAAAAATTGAATACCAGAAAGAAAATATTCTAGTGGTGTGAGGACACACTAAAAAGACCAAGGTACATAGTGAAATCAAACATATTTGAAAGTAGACAGTGCAAATCAATGGTACACAATGTTCACCATACTGGCTCCGATGACAAGTTTTGTTACTTCCTTGGTTTATACTAGACATGGGTAAGTGATTATAGTTTTGATGCAACTTCACTAGACAAACAGATTAAATAATCTTCTCCAAGAACTTGTTCAAAATTAGAACCACAATAAGATTGTTCTACATGTATGAAAGTGAATACTAATCTTAGGGGTGCAA
Organism: Alnus glutinosa; assembly: GCF_958979055.1. NCBI lineage: Eukaryota > Viridiplantae > Streptophyta > Magnoliopsida > Fagales > Betulaceae > Alnus > Alnus glutinosa. The sequence goes on along the minus strand of NC_084899.1, from coordinate 10,974,391 downwards.
AAAGGTAGAAAAGTGAATACTTGGCATTCTCTCAAGTAGTGCTAGTACAGCACGACAGCTCATGATTTTCAAATCATAAATCCCATATGAGCCTTAATTTTAATGTAATGGTTAAATATAAATGTATCAATGTATCTGTGATTTGGGAAAAAAAAGTGACCAAATAAGATGTTTTAAGTTACTCAACAAGCAAGCTTCTGCAAATCATTTACTCAGTCTAGATGTCAAGAAGAAGAATATCATGAAAAAGTGAAGACAAAAAGATATCTCAGAAGACAACAATAATATCAACAACAACAAAGTTTCTGCTTTCCATGAAAGAGTGTTTGGCGGATTGAGGCTCCATTGAGTACGACTTTTTTTGCTTGGTTGGAGTTCCTAGGAAAGATCCTTACCATGGACAATCTCCAGAAGCGGTGCGTCATTGTGGTAGATTGGTGTTGTATATGTAAGGGATAGGGAGTACGTGGATCATTTTCTTCTTCATTGTGAGGTTGCTTGTGTTATATGGAATGTTTTCTTCAATCGGTTCGGGCTGTTTTGGGTTATGCCTAGACGAATAGTCGATTTGTATGCTTGTTGGTGGACTACTGGAAACACTCAAAGTGCTGTTGTGTGGAAGATGATACCTTCATGCCTTTTGTGGTGTATTTGGAGGGAAATAAATGACAAGTTTTGAGGACCGTAAGAAGACTTTGGAGGAGATTGAGTCTTTTTTTCAACACTATATATCTTTGGATAACTACTTATTTTTTTCTCCTTTGGTAATTAGTTTTCATGATTTTCTTATTCTTTTGTACTTAACAAAAAAAAAAATTCTTATTCTTTTTGCTCCTACTAGTTAGGTGGCTTCTTTTGTATACTCCCTATATACTTGGGGACACCTTACGCTTTTAATATCTCGATTACTTATAAAACAAGATAATATCAACAACAGTAAAATGCACCTGCAAACACTCTTGACTTCCTACTCCTAAATTCAAAAACGCTAGTTTAATTTCCTATGTCCAAACCCTAATTTTAGACATACAACCCTATTAGCTCCTCATTGGTTGTGCATTAGAAAGTTTCTCCTAGCATCTTAAAAGGAAAAAGGTCAAGTTACCAAATGTTAAACTTTCAATATCAGTCTCCAATTCCAACTAGAGGAGTTCTTGATAGCCCTCTTGACCTACAACATTATTACTCAAAGAGTTTAAGTTGTTAAAAGAAATTGGCTTTCACTTTTGAACTGAAAATGCACAAAATGCTAAAATAAACACATGCACCCACGAATACTTGTAAACGTGTCTCTGTCTGTATATTCAATCGTATGTATATATGAGAATGTAAGTAACATGATGATTCGATTTGAGAAACACTACAAACATGCATTATTTCTGAAACAAACATGTTGCACTTTGTGGAGCACATTTAAGCAGTTTTGTCAAGAACAAAACGGTAAATAGTATCATACTGCAGCTTTTGCATTACTTATAAACTACAAAAAGAGCATATGGATCTTACTTGAATGGGAATTTTAAACATCTGTCTTGGTATAAGCTCCTTCAGCTTTTGTGTCAAAGCTCTACCCACAGCATATGCCTGAAAAAAGGCAACTTGGGTTGATTGCATAACAATAACACCTTTGTCAATGTTAAATATTTTTTTTTTTGATAAGTAAGAAGAACTTTATTAAAGAAAGCGTAAGGCGCCCCTAAGTACACAAGAAGTATACACAGGAACAACCAAAGCTAACCCAAAAAAAAAACACGCAACACCAAGGCCCTAGAACACAAAAGAACCAAAACAAGCTACAAAAGATCCCAACTAAGAACAGAACTACCCACTACCCTTCAAGGCACAACAAACCTACAACATGTGTGCCTTGCCTTTCCTACGCGTAGAGGGATAGTTCGCATCACCATAGTTAATGGAACTATGCAAATTTAGAAGCTCCCTTTTCCCTTTAGACTTCTGGCGCGCAAAAAATTGGAACTCCTCTTCCATGGCATCCCGAATAGCCAATGCCTCCTCCCCAAAATCTCCATCCATCGCCCAATCTAATGGCAAACCATCCCAATAATCATCTTCATCCTCCTCCCACACCACAATCTCCCCGTTATAATCAAAACCAACTGACCAATTCCAAGATTGGGAGAAACCATTAAAGCAACCACTCGAAGGGGAAGAGGGGCCTACCACCCCTCCATTGTTGACCTCCTGAAGCGCCACGAGAAGGACTGATATTGGGGGAAGGTTGGGAAACCCCTTCCTAAAAAGGCCTTGATTCACTGACGTCATTGACTTCTTCATTGCAGGAGGCTTTGCCACCTTCTCAGCTGACAGCTCTGCACCTGAAACCCTCTTAACAACGTCGCCAATAGACATCTTCACGGCTTCCAGTGAGTTAGAAAGTAGCCCATCATTCCACTTCACAGAATGCCCTTCCCTCAGATTTTTCGCCCTCCTGTAGTAACACTGAAAAGGCTTAGAAACCACCACAGGGAGGGGAGAACGCAGCTTCTCTCCTAAAATAGCTGCTCCAGCGAGAGACAGAGCGGCAGAAAGGGGTTTAGGAGTCTGAAGCTTCCCCAATGGAGTGAACTTAAAAGAAAAAGGAGCAGGATCCACCAGAAAAGTCAGATCCGATGCCGGAGGAGGGGGGAAACCGAACAGATTAGAGGCTGGAGTCCGACTAGAAACCGCCGGAAACACCTGGGAATTGCTCGACTCACCCCCGGAAGAAGACTCCGTCCCTGTAACTGTCCCTGTACCTGCCGCCGACGAGTGCTCCAACCTAGAGGAGTCCCCAACAAAAGCCGATGAAGCTGGACTCGCGCCCTCTTTGGCTCCCAACGCTGTAACCTCCAAACCCCCATGAGGAAGTCGATTCAGAACCAACCCAGAGGACACCTCTGTTGTCGTCACCGGCGACGAAGGCGGCAGGCAGGAAACTTTAGGTTTCCGCTTGAGTCGGGCCACGCGAAAACCTAATTTTCGAAACAGCCCCGACCCGGCAAACCGGATTAGAACTCTCCACACAGCCCGGCCCAATGCCAAATAAAAACTGGGACCCAACTTACGCCACGTCCGCAATCTCGAATTTTCAAAATTCAAACGAGAGTGCTTACCCTGTGGACGTACAAACTGGTCTTTGTCCAACAGATCCAGCGGGTGAGACTCCAAGGAAAAGCAATCCACACCGATCTCGTACTAGCCTCTGCATGCCACACCGCCGGAAAAAGATCAAGCTCGCAATGTGTCGCCAACGAAGCCCTTAACCAGGAACGACCATCACCCACTATGGGTATCGTCTTCGCAGCAGTGGTCGAATCTGACCTCAAAACCTCCGCAAAAGAAGGCCCCGTCCACTTTGGAGCCAATCCCAGAGTTGGCCGAACATCCTTCACAGCCTTCTTCTCCGATGTAGAAGAGGAGCCGGGCCCGCCACCAACCGAGGCTGAGAAAAAGTCTACAACGTTTCTCATCTCGTCGGAGAATTTAAGCCATCTCCACCCTCCACGGCCCTCGGGGATAACAATGGACCCTTTCCAACCGCCCAACCCAAACGTTGTCGCCTCTAAAAAGCGCCCAGCTTTATTCCCACCTCTCCAAGCAATTAGGACCTTCGAACCTTCTCTGAACGACTTAACAAAATCTTGCTCTGCCGGGAGACCCAACGCCACTTCCAACGACGACGCAAGCCACTCGGAGCTCTGAGCATTCAAAATGACCACACCCAAGAAATTTTTCCTCTTCTCCTCCACCCTCACCGTCGACGCCCCACCCAAAACCGAAAAGGTAAAGGACTTCGACTCCACTAAGAAGTTCTTATCCATCTACGACACACCCGGGACTATGGCGACCAACCCAAAAAAGCTACATCGCCAAACAAAGAACCACCCAACAAAACAGATGACCGAATCACAAAGCTAGAGGACCAAGCAGGAGGCTAAGAGAGATAGAGAAAGTGAGAGGACGGAATAGAAATCGAACCCCTAGCTGGACGCGCTCTCACGCGCCGTCACTAGGACACAGAGAGAGACCCTAACATATTAAAAGTGTTAGGCTCAATTACCGCTCCGGCTTTCTTCGGAATAAGCAAGACAAAAGTCAAATGTTAAATATTGATACATATAAAGTCTCCAGCTAAGAGTTTACACGGCCTGACAAGACATATCATATATAAATAAGTGATATGCTAACATCACAACACACACATGCACACACGCCCACACATACTCACACTTTGTCTAAAAATTTAAAGTAACTACTATGATGAGCATGAATTGAACAGAAGTTCATTACCTTATCCTTGTGCACAATAGTTGCCAAAGGTTCCACATGATCACCATTAATCTGAATGTCAAGTTTTAATAATTCACTTTCCTTGTACCTGGGAATCAAAAAGTGGGAATAAATGGAAAGTTATTACATAAATATCATCTGTCTCGCAAAATAGTAAAACACAAACTGATCATCCACTAAGCCAGAAAGGGAGATTTGAGATGCTTAATTTTAGAAAGAAAAAAAATAATTCATTTCACAGAACAAAAAGCATCCTAGCAAACACGGTATAAGTATTCCAGTCTAATCAATAGAACAGCCTTCTTTTGTCTAATAAAGGAAGAACTGTTGAACAACTGCACAGGAAATAACCTCAAAATTTGCACCAGATGATCACTAGTGCTGAATGAATGCCATATCCGTTACATGATAATGTATCATGCATCAAATGTAAACCTTTACTAGTATATAGAAAGCAACAGAGGGAAAAAATTAAAAATTAAAAAATTAAATTAAATTAAAATGGCTTTCCATCACTGGTGAATAATTTAGAAGTTCCTCTCTGAAGCCTGTCAATGAAACTCCTTTAATATAGAAAAGTTTAGCTCCTCCTTCAACCTGTTCTATGACCAATGTCAGCTGTATAACTCAGCAACCAAAATGTTGCGTACGTTCTTGACGATTGGTTGAGCAAATAAGTCAACTTTAAAGTGGGTTTGTTGTGCAAAGAGTGCACTATGACCCATGTAAATTTATAGAAGATCATCAAGAAGCTATACATTCCATCCTATATAAATTCATGGATGAAAAATTTTACATGCATTTACCCGAGAAAGGTATATTCCATGCTAGCATAACCCTTACTTCTGGACTTCAGCTGGTCAAAGAAATCACCAACCATCTGTCATATAAAGATATGAAGACGATTAAGGTTTGAAAAAATAAAAATAAAAAATAAAACCAAAATGTAACAGGGCAGCATAAGAAAAACCAACATTAACTAAAACAGTGTTAAACATGGGAGCTGATCAAGGCAAGTTGACTACAATAAAGCAAAAGGTTACCTCTGCCAGAGGTAATGAATAGGTGATGGATGCTCTATTCTCTGTAATATATTTCATTTCTTTAAACTCTCCCCTTCTGTCTTGAGCGAGCTCCATAAGCGGACCAATATAATCTTTTGGCGTAAGCATCTCAATCTGCAAGTATTATTTCAAAATGAAATAACATATAATTTGGCAAGCCAAAAAATAAAGTTTTATCTTGATTAATTTAACATTTAAGTTAAGCAATATATATCTCAAGGTACAAGAAATAATAACCTTAACAAACGGCTCCTCAATAGACCTCCTTTTTCCAGGTTCAGGAAGTAAACATGGATTTGAGCACTCAACCTTTAAGAATATCGAGATTGAAACATTAGTAATGAGATGAACATGACATCCACTTTAAACAAAGGAGGTTTATTTGCATATAGGGAATATATAATCAATCAATTTGCCATGAGATAATATGGAGATCAGATCAAAGAAAAGAATTAAAGGAATGTAAGCTTTTCCACGAAGCAATGCCATTAAAATCACTAAGACAGACACAACATAAAACATTCGAAACTGTGTAACAAGTCCATCATATAGATGCATAAATTGAAGATTACACTATAAGTATATCCCAAAATTTCCACACTTATGTCCAGCCTTATTTTTCCAATAATAATAAGGGAAAACTTGTTGGCTGAAGGATTAGTCTGGGAAAATGATGATTGATTTTCTGATATGGACAAACATTGTGGGATAAATTAAATATAAAGGACAAGAATCTTAGTTGGAAAAAGTTGGGGCCAATGGAAATGCAACCACAACAAAATCGAACATGTAAATAAAATGCGCAAACATGCACATACAAATAACACTACAGAAAATACGAAGGAATGAGAACACATGATACTCATACTGATATCCTAAACGCAGACCTGAAACTGTACCCATTTTGTTGCGCCTGAGTGTTCCCCGGCCACATAAATATATTGTTAAGGTTAGAGTGGGTTAAGTTGTGATAACAAGACACCAATACTAAAACCCTATAAATGTATGTCTTACAATCGTTGATGCAGATATTTTTTTTGCCAATGAAAAATGAGATATATGTTTCCACTTAGTTTCCCTTGTCCCTCAAAGTTTGAACCATATGCATAGATGGCAGTTTAGTAAGAGATAAAATAATGACATCCATCTCAAATTCTTGAAATGTATAAATCAAAACAAATGCATTGAGTTTAGGATCAAGAAGAAATTACAGTATCACCATTTACACAATTCACTCTATATACAACACTTGGAGCTGTAGTTATCAGGTTCAAATTGTATTCCCTCTCAAGCCTCTCCTGTAAACACAGAAAGTAGGTACGGATAAATAAAAGACTCCAAAAGTTCAGACACATTTAAAGTACTGAGAAAAACAGCAGACACTCCATAGCCCCCAAAGGACAAAAAAAAAACAGACAATTGAAAAGAAAGCAAACCTGAACTATTTCCATGTGGAGAAGACCCAAGAACCCACATCTAAAGCCAAAACCCATGGCACTTGAGGTCTCCGGCTCAAACTGCAAAAGCAGCATTGAAAAAACAGTTTTTTAATTTAGTTTATCAATATCAACTCAGTCTATCAATGTCAAATGTTCAAGGAATTACAACATAATATGCGGAAGTCAATGTGTTCCAGAATCATGAGCTACTTAATAAATAAAGAATAAAGATGAATAGTTTGATAATTATGTAAAGGGTAAGCCTGGGGACTGTCATAGTTGTATCTCAAACAATAAAAGCACCTAAAATGTAATCATAAAGAATGAGACCACCATTCATAATTAAATTATTTAAGAAAAAGTTAAAATGATGTTTTTTAGAGGGCGAGAAACAAAAAAAAGGTACGAAGAAAAAAAAAAAAAAGTGCAAAATGCAGATTAATTTTTAATCTTTTCAATTAAACCCAATGTTTTGAAGGAGCACATTGTCCAAAAAAGCATGAGTCACTTTACTCATAGGTACATATTGTCAACATACCGCTCAAATCTCGGGTTCTCTACATATCAATCCTTTTTTTTTTTGTGGGCACATTTCAATCCTTTTATAAAAATCCAATTTATAAAACAAAGCTTTTATTGAAATTTATATTGAAAATTAACAAGTGATTGAAATAAAGAAATGCAATACTAAAACTTCTAGAGGTACATCCGGCATGGGTACTTCACTGTGATTAGTCAGTGTCCAAGCAAGTAGTGTAGATGTCTTCTTTTAACTTTCCTCAGGTTTCAAGAATTTCAGATCCAAATTCATAGTATGTAAGTTTCAACATTTTTTTTAAACATAGAGAGATACCATTGAAGCATCTTAGACAACTACTTCATCTTATGAGACTCATGTCAAAGATGAGTGCCTAATACCATAATGAAAAAGCAGATTTTTTTTTTAATCATAAAGTCGATAATAATTTCTTTCAGATCTGCTTATCATTTTTTACCTTAGTTTTTTAGCGGGTAATCATTGTTTACCATGCATAAATTAGGGGTAAGTATTGGAAATTCGAGTCTTTTTGCATCACAGCTTGGCTACTAAACTTCATGATATATTTTTACATAATCATATAACATACACTTGGTGGCCAAAAACTTAAAATAGAAGTGCTCCATTCTTATAGCATATTAGCCATGTACTGCACCTTCAATGCAGCATCATTAAGTTGCAGTTTCTCAAGTGCATCACGTAACTCAGGGAACCTGGCAACAGAAAGGATTAAATTGGATGACACTAGAGACACCGGAGCACAAAGTTCCATCCTAGAATTCAGAAAACCAATGAGAACAAGCTATTGATCAATACTGGTCTGCATCAACAGGAAACATGCCGCAGAACACCATAGGAGTGGCTTCCTCGTATCCAGGGAGTGATTTTTCTGCCTTTCTACTGTAGTGTGTAATCGTGTCACCCACCCTAGCATCAGCTACTGATCTTATAGAAGCTGAAAGATAGCCTACCTGAAACAGTAGGCTAAGACATAGTTAAACAGATATATCAAGAAATTTCTGCAGCATCAGCAAACAATATTTTCATATGAAAACCAAGACCAATTGCTTTGAAAATACTCCAGGCAAGAAGGTTGAAGCGTCAATGACGGAATATTAGATAAATCTCGTCATTAGTTTTTCTATTATTCTATTACTCTTAATAGTAAATTGCATTTCTCCACCCTGGTCCCTAAACTATGAGGTTGGTTGCTATGTGTCCCTAAACTTTAATTACGAGCAATCTAAGCTATGGAGTCAATTAGTTAAACTTAAATTCACGTGCTTATCATATTATTACATGACTAAATGCTTGTTTTTTACTTAATTTTTTTCTATCATTATGTGATACTCATATGGAAATTAAGTTTAAATATGATGAAATAAAGGAAACTTTAACAATGGGGTACATTACAAGTTATCACATAGATTAGGGGATTTATTGCTCACACTTCAGGGTTGAAAAGTACAATATACCCTACTTTTAAATATTCAATCAAGCCATAAATGGACATTAACAGGGATAAGAGAGAAGAGATAACAGATTCTACAATGGTCTTAAATGTTGCTCGACGGCAAACACAAATAGGAACATCTAAAGGGGGCCCAAGCTTAAACCTAAAACCATCATGAGACAAAACACATTCCCCATCACATCCACGGGAACCAATTCACTTATCCCTGGCACTATGCTAGGTAGTGGGGGACAAAGAGGGAAGGAGAAGGGGAAAAAGGGGTAAGGGAAGTGCATCTTTGTGACAATTAGGGTGTGCACTAACCACATCTACACAATATCCTAAATAACTTTTTGTAATTGGAACTCTTTGTACCTTCTTTACCAAATTGTTTTAACCTCAATTTTCTTTATTGCATGAGTTCTGACTCATAAACTGGAGGTGCAAGTGAATTAATCAAGAATCATGTTTATGGAATCTATAAATATTAAAAAGGAAATCTGGAGAGGATGATTATTTTGAACAAAAAAAAATTCCACTACTGACCTAGTTTTCCTTTGAAAGCAGAGAGAGAGAGAGAGAGAGAGAGAGAGAGAGAGAGAGAGAGAGAGAGAGAGAGAGGTGGGAGATGGAACGAGAAGCACAAAAAGCTTCAAGCCATGAGATACATATCATACTAAGAATCAAATTATTGAGATGTATGACTTTACCTCCCCGGCAAACAGTTTTCCAACTTGCATCTGATTGGGAGATAAAACTCCAATTTCATCAGCAAAATAATCCTGTAGTTTAGTGAATAAATGGTGTAAAAATTAGCACAAAGGATGGCAGAATTATACTTGAAGAGGCAGAAGGGAAAAAAAAATGACCCACAATCAATTCACACTGCTCTGATAAAGTTTCAGTATAGTATATTAAATAAGCAAGCAGTAGTATACAAAACAATGCATACAGATCTCAAATCAGCAGGTAATTCCGTTAAAGTAAAATCTGATGGAAGGAAGAACCAGAACAAGTACTTTACCTTCTTACTGGCCATAAAATAAATTCGGTCACCTTTCTTTACAGTCCCATCAATGACTCGAAAATATACTATAACACCTCTGTATGGATCATAGTAACTGCAAAAAGATTCAAGAAAGCAAAATATATGACTTGTGGCAAATGTGCTGTTTCTTTCAACAACTAATGGATAATTAGTATCAATGTGAAAAATATAATTAGCTTCAACAAGCATGACTGATGGATTCTGCAAATTAGTTTTGGGAAATAAGAAAAATAGTAAAATAAAAGGAAGCTTTAAGTTCCCAGGGAGTGGATCGTTCATATTGAATTCAATGTAAACGTCTGCTTTGGAAACCAAAGCTTTCATTTGGTGCAAATCCTAAAATGAGAGGGGGTTTTGCACAGATAAGTCACAATTAAGTGTACTTTTAATTGCCCATACTTCCAGCAAAATTATTTACAGCCTAATAAATTGTTTCCCATTTAGAGTATAATGTACCTATCTACCCAACATATATAGTTCCCATGTGTGAAATGGACAAAAGTGCAAATGAAGAGGAAAGTTTAAAGACAAAATTATTTTTTTTTTATTAAAAAAAAGAAAAAAAGAAAAAAAAATTAGAGGAAATCTATCAAATGAAAAACAATTGACGTAAAACCATGACTAAGATCACTACTAAAAAAGACTCTATCCCATATATTATATGGTGACCACAAATTTTCTACAAACTAGTTGGAGATTGAAATGTTCAATGCAGTAGAAAACAGATAGACTGGTTTGGTTATACCACTATTCTGGAGATGTGCACCCATGTTTACAACTTCAGATAGTTCACCAAAGGCTCCAAGCCATTGGATGCAAAAGTTCAATTGTGCCAACTCAGCTCAACTCAAGTCAACTCAGATAAGTCTTAATCCATCTAATTGGGATTGGCGACATGGATCTTTATACACCACTTGGCCTTATTTAGGGCCATGTTCCCATTTACCCTAATTGAACAATCTTGAACCAACTCATCCCTGGTAATAAGTATCCGCGCCTGTTGCAAATCAAGCCAGGCACCAGTAATTGGCAGCACTGATCCCCACTCTATAGTCCAACCTATTAATGGCCACGTAACAAGTCAAAGAATGAAACTACAAGTCTATTCTTTGTGCATGTTTAATTATCCTAGTTTGCACCTCGCCATCTTTTATGTGTGTATGTGTTTTCGTACTAAAGTCTCTTCTTTGTGCATGTTTAATTATTCTAGTTTGCACCTCACCATCTTTTATGTGTGCGTGTTTTCGTACTGGTATGTCAGACATACGTCTAATGGATCTTGAACCCAAGACCATATCCTCCACATTATTCTTAAGGTAAGATGGGATCGCCATTTAAGCTAAAGCTAATTAGCCAACCTTAGACTGACATAAATTCTTATTATATCAAGTATGGCAACCTCAATATTTCAAAGCCACAAATTGTCCTTTTATAAGTTCCTACATGCGTAGATTGTTACTATAAAGTGCATTGTAGAACCCCGATGTGCATCTAAAAAATCAAGGAATTTTGATTTGAGGATAGGGTGGATTTAGAATATTTAATTATGATGAATTTGGAGGATTATTTTTAAAAGTATGGATTTTTGACACTTCATTAATTTATTCTTCAGATAACTAGGATTTATAATCATTTTTGAGAAAAGATACATTGCATTATCATCATGGTATTTATTATTTTGATGGATTTAATTTTATAGGCTTTAATTAAAAAGAGTAAGGATTTTAGGTGGAAATTTTAATTATTTTGAGGTATTTTATTACTGAGTCTTGTTTTAAATTACGAAGGATGTGGAATTGTTAAAGGATTTTATTTTTAGGGTTAATGAGGATTTAAGAATTTTTTAACCCCAAGGGGTTGGCTCAACTAATAAGAGCCTTGGTCTTTGTGGTAGTCCCATGAGGTCTTAAGGTTCGAATCCCCTTGGGTGCAAACAGTTCTATGGAGCCAGCCCGCCGGCGAAGCCGGAGTATTACCCGATCTGAGTGGAGGGGGCGTTTTACATGAGTTTAAGGTTTACCTGAAATGGGTGGGTACACGAAGTGGCCCTACCTTGAAGGGGTTCTTTGTCATTAAAAAAAAAAAAAAAAAAAAAAAAAAAAAAAAAAAAAAGAAGAAGAAGAAGAAGAAGAAGAAGGATTTAAGAATTTTAGTGCCCTGGTCCCGGCAGCCAACGTAAATAGATCAACGACCACCGAGGTGGCAGCCACCATCATGGGTCAGGCGGCTACTAGTGGCCACCACACTAGTCTCTTTTTTTAAAAAATTTAATATTTTAATTCTTATCTTTTACATATAACAAGGCAGCCTTCACACTTGAAAAGAATTATACATATGCCATCTCCACTCCTGAAAAAAAAAAAAAAAAAAAAAAAAAAAAAAAAAAAAAGAAAAAAAAAAGGAGAAGAAGAAGAAGGGTACCATATTTAATTTTTTTTTAGGAGTGTTTTGTGAAAAGAGTTTTGTGATTTGTTTCAAAAAGTGTGTAGTAGTGCAGGCCACATGAAAATCCATTTGGGTAACTGATATTTGAGAAGAGAAGCGAAAAATGATTTTGAGAAAGTTACCAATATGAGAAGAGTTTGTCTTAGTTTCCAACCTCGCCATCTTTTATGTGTGCATGTTTTCTTACTTGTCAGTCATACATGCATCTAATGGATGTTGAACCCAAGACCATATTCTCCACATTATTCTTAAGTTAAGAGGGGATGGCATTTAAGCTAAAGCTCATTATCCAACGTCAGACCGACATATTCTTTTTTCTTTTTCTTTTTTCAAATGATGTCATATTATTAAAAAGCGCAAAGGGGCGCAATCCTAGTACACAGGAAATATACAAAAGTGCCCCTAATCAAAGGAAACAAATGAGCAGGAAATTAAAAACTCTACAAACGTAACACAACTCGGGGTATGAGCCGAGACCCATACAAATAACATATTAAGCACATTTGGACACAACTCCAAGACTGGCATTTCTACATCTTCAAAATGCCGTGCATTCCTCTCACGCCAAATACCCCACATAACACACAAAGGAACCTGCTTCCAAATTTGTTGAACTTGACCACAACCAAGCGAATTGCCCCAACTACTCAACAAATCAAGCACCCATCGCAGCATGACCCACTCCACACCAAACAACCTATAGAAAAAACTCCAGGTATCCCGTGCAACATCACAATGAAGTAAGAGGTGTTCTTCAATGGATTTTCCAGTCTTCTAGCACATACAGCACCACTCAACCACCACTATATGACGCCTACGCAAGTTGTCATGCGTCAATATCTTTCCTAAGGCCGCTGTCCACACAAAAAAGACACCCGCAACGGGACCTTAACACGCCAAATACTCTTCTAAGGAAAAGAGACAACCTCTTGACTAGCTAAGGCTTTATATAAAGACTTCACTTCAAAATGCCCCCTTTTAGAAAGACTTCACACCAACCTGTCAACTGCTCCATGCCGAATCCGATGAGAATACAAACGCTCATATAATGAAAGGACCATCTCCACCTCCCAATCTTGTGCAAGTCGTGTAAAGACAACATTCCAATGTGGAACTCCACCTACCAAAGACAAATTCTCTACCACCCAAGCGTCTTGAAAACAAGCAATACTGAACAAAACTGGATAACAAAACTTTAACGGCATATCTTCACACCACAAATCATGCCAAAATCGTACATTATATCCATCTCCCACCTCCAATCGCACAAACTTATAAAAAATATCCCACCCCTTTTGAATATACTTCCAGACACTCACACCATAAAACCCCCCAGCCGCTAATGAACACCAGCCACCACTCAAACTCCCATACTTAACGTCAATCACCGATCTCCATAAAGCCTCCTGCTCCTGAACAAATCTCCACATCCACTTCCCCAATAAAGCTCAATTAAATTGAATCAAATTTCGAACTCCCAAACCACCTTCCTTAATTGGAGTACAAATTGTATGCCAGTTTACTAAATGAAATTTTACCTCATCCCCAATGCCACTCCATAAAAAATCCCGTTGTAGTCTCTCAAGTCTCTTAGCCACACTCACAGGAATGGGGAACAACGATAAGTAATACGTAGGAATGCTGGAGAAAGTACTTTTGATCAGAGTCAACCAACCACCCTTAGACAAATATAATTTCTTCCAACAAGCCCAGTGCAAGGCTAGGCTGAAACAAAAAGCCCCAATGACTCATGAGGCATGCGTAGAAGAACCTACAACACAGTGGCAAGTGTATACTCGTCAGTCTCCTCGCAAGGAGACACCTCAGTGGAGAGTTAAACCGGAAGTGCCGAGAACGTAGTCTACTCCCAATCGTCAACTGGCTATTGAGGCGGTGTAGTCTGAGAGGGCCGAACTAGCTCCTAGAAGTGAGACAGAGGTGGTTGCTAGCGTGATGTTGTTGGCGGGTTCGAGTTCAGATGCGCCTCAGGCAAACACCACCGAGAAGTGGACTGAGGTTGTCGACAAGGTGGTTGAGGGTGGGTGTTTTGAAAAGGAAAAAGAAAAGGAAGTTTCAGCACTTGAGGGGGGCACGTCGGTGTGTATGGAGGTCGGAGGATGTGGTTCAGGGCCAGATTGTTTTGTAATAGAGGCAAGACAGTTTGTAGCCTTATTAGAACATGTAGTAGGGGTGACGGGTAAACTTGGGGTATGTTCAGAGTTAGCCGATATTACTGTTGGAGGAGCTTTGACACCGGTGGCAGCAGCTCAAAGTGTGGCTATAACGGTGGGCAGGACAGACATGACTCAGCATGAAAAAGAGCATGTTGAAGAGAGGCTGGGCAACGGCAATCCTGGGGGTGACGTTGAAGAGCCGCAGTTGTCTGGCCAGATGGGAGTAATACTTTCCATGGGTCATCCTTGAGAGATGGTGGGGTCTAAGTTCTTGTCTTCTATGGAGGTTGATGGAGAAGGGGAAGAACTAGAGGACAATGGCCCATTATCAATTGTACCCTTGGCAGTGAGTGTGGGCAAGGAGCCTAGCTCTAGTGTCTCCTAGATGGGTGGTTGAGCGGGTGAAGGGTTTTTACAAAGTCGTAGGGTTGTTGTGTGATCGTTTTGAGGATAAGTTGATGACACTTTTTGAAGAGATTGAAGCTACTAGAGATCAATCAATAGCAGAGACTGTCTATGGTTACCTCCACATCAGGGCTGAAGGGCCAGCGGGAGCGAAAGCGTTTGGATTGTTCCATTAATTATGATAAGAAGGGGGATCACTCAACTAGAAGGTAAGAAAAGGGTAGGGGCTCTTCTTGTATTAATGAAGCCTAAAATAGTAATTTGGAATGTAAAAGGGCTCAATGTGCTGAATAAAATACCATGGATTAAGGGGCTCCTAAGAGAGAGGAAGGCTGATTTTGTTTGCTTGTTGGAGACGAAAATGGAAGTCATTACTAGGGCGATGGTCCGGAGCTTATGGGGATGCCAACATGTGGATTGGTGTTATATGGAGGTAAGTGGGGCCTCGAGTGGCATTTTGATTATGTGGGATAGGCGGGTCGTGGAGAAGATTGATGAGTGTGTGGGAAGATATACAATTGCTTGTTCTTTGCGCAACATTGATGATAATTTTGTGTGGGCGTTTGGGGGGGTGTATGGGCCTAATGATGACGGGGAGAGGAGTGTTTTGTGGGATGAGATGGCTGGTTTGATGAGCTGGTGGGAGATGCCATGGTGCTTTGGCGGAGATTTCAATGTGGTTAGGTTTCCTAGTGAGAGATCGGGTGATTCTGGATTTTTTGCAGCTATGGAGGAGTTTTGGGAGTTCATTTTTGTGCAGAGATTGGTGGATATACCTCTCCAAGGAGGTTAGTTTACTTGGTCCAATAGTCAGGAAGATCAGGTATGGTCTAAAATTGACAAATTCCTATTATCTCCAGAATGGGAAGAACATTACCATAAGGCGCCACAAAGACGACTGCCTAGAATTGTATCAGATCATTTTGGATTGCGGGACGCAAAGAGAAGGGAGCAGATATTTTAAATTTGAAAACATGTGGCTGAAATCTGAAGGCTTTGTGGAACAAGTAAACCGTTGGTGGGAGACTTATGAGTTTCATGGCCTGCCTAGTTAAGTTTTGGCAAAAATGCTGAAAGCTTTAAAGGTGGATTTGAAGAAATAGAATGATGAGGTGTTCGGTGATGTGGGGAAGAAAAATGAGTTATTGGAGGGTATTCGAGAATGGGATTGTATTCAAGAGGGTCGGGGATTAGTGAAGGAACGGATGCGGAATATAGATATGATTAAGGAGTTGGAAAAAACGCTTATTTTTTAGGAGATAAATTGGAGAAAGAAATCTTGTACTTCGTGGCGGAAGGAAGGGGACAGTAATACAAAATTTTTCCATAGGGTGGCCAATTCGTATCGTAGATACAATCACGTGGAATCTTAGAGGATAAATGGGGCTATGTCTAATAATTCCTTGGAAATAAAGGAGCATATAGTACATTATTATAACAAACTGTACACCGAGCAGAGTACTTGGAGGCCTAGGGTGGATGGGCTCTCTTTTTCATCCATTTATGCGAAGGAAGGTAATTGGTTAGAACGAGAATTTGAGGAGCAGGAGGTGTGGGAGGTGGTGCAGAATTTGAATGGTGCTAAGGCGTCGGGACCGGATGGGTTCACAATGGCTTTTTTTCAAAAGTGTTAGGATGTCTTGAAACAAGATATTATGGCTATGTTTTCAGAATTCCATAATCGATGCCAGTTTGAGAAGAGTTTTAACGTAACATTTAATTCTCTAATTCCAAAGAAGACAGACGCTGTGGATGTAAAGGATTTCAGGCCGATTAGTCTAGTGGGAGGGTTCTATAAACTCATTTCCAAGGTGCTTGCTAACAGGTTCAAATCAGTACTGAGCAAGATTATTTCTAGTTCTCAAAATACTTTCATTGGAGGTCAGCAAATTTTGGATTCAGTTCTCATAGCTAATGAATGCTTGGATAGTCGAATTCGGTCAGGGGAGGCTGGTTTGTTGTGTAAATTGGATTTGGAGAAAGCTTATAATCATGTTAATGGGATTTCTTGCTCTACATGCTTCAGTGGAGTGGGTTTGGGGAGAAGTAGAGGGATTGGATAGAATTTTGTATCTCTATGGTAAGATTTTCCATCTTGGTGAATGGCACT
The DNA here is from genome assembly GCF_958979055.1 of Alnus glutinosa. Taxonomy (NCBI): domain Eukaryota; kingdom Viridiplantae; phylum Streptophyta; class Magnoliopsida; order Fagales; family Betulaceae; genus Alnus; species Alnus glutinosa. Next base: position 10,957,425 of record NC_084899.1, on the reverse strand, counting down.
CCGTCTGATTTTTTTAAGAGTTCTCGTAGCCTAAGGCAAGGTGATTCGCTTTCTCCTTTGTTGTTTGTGATGGTTATGGAGCCTTTAAGCTGGATGTTGAATGCGACGATGAACCAGGGATTATTGACAGGTTTTTCTGTGGGATCTAGGGATAATGAAGAATTTGTGGTGAATCATCTGTTGTTTGCGGACCGACATATTCTTACAATTATCAAGTATGGATATTGTGCATTGTGAAATATCAATGCTTCATTTCCTTCTCACTTTACCAACCGACAAATTGTCCATTTATAAGTTCCTTGCAATATAAGGCAAAAAAGCTTTAGTGAGGGTGCATTAGATTCTCTTCAGAATATCTTTGACACGAGATTAAAATGTTTAGTATGTGTAATAAATGAAGTCTCTTATCATGCCATAGCTCTCATGGCTATGATGATATCAATAAATTTCCACAGAAAATATCTCCTAAACTAATTAATAACCTTTCTATGTGACCAAGGTAGTAAATTATGAAGCAAGCAATACGAACAGGAAAGAGTGAATGCATCAGTCATAATCTTTATGCAAGGGTATTGTGTCTCTTTTGTTTGAAAGATGTAACAGTTTTAAAAATCATTAACTTAAAATAGATTATCGAACATATTAAATTCAATAAATTCAACAAACATAACCTTATTCTAAAGAATTCAAAATAGGAAAATTGATAATTACTATTGAAGAGGGTAGAAAAATGTACTGGTATCATTCAGGCATACACAATAGAGAAATATAAAATATAGATATAAGAAAATGACGACAGCATAATGAAATGGAGTTTTTTTTTTTTTTTTTTTTAATGAAATGGAGTTGATTGCCATTGAAAAGATGTGATTCAGTCAAAATATGCACCTGTCAAATATTAAAGCCCTCAATGGCCTTTCAGCAGTATCCTTCGGTGGGGGAATCCGTTCAACAATCGCATTGAGAATTTCAGTTATACCAATTCCCTCCTACAAAAGAGAAGGAATACCAATACTATTGCTTTCCATGAGGTACAGACTTATGCCATGTGTTCACTATAAAGATAAAATTAACAAAAACTGACCTTAGCAGAGCAGAATATGGCACTGCTACAATCTAACCCAACAACCTACATTAAAATAGTTTAGAACCAGTTAAGAAATTGACCCACTAGAAACCATGACTTTCTAATTGTGACCCTCTGGTCCGGAACATGCAATATGAAAGTATAGAAGTACCTTTATAACAAAAGTTTTCTGATAAGTACCTTCACAAAGAAAAGTAGGCCCTTTTTTTTGTGGGGGGGGGGAAATGCTCCAAGGATCCCTTGGGTTTTACCTTTTATCAAATCGCTCCTAAATGTTTAAAAGTGATCAAATCACTCCCTAAGGTTCTACTGTTATCAAATAACTCCCTCCATTCCCCTTCCGTTTTAACTTTGTAATGGTAATGAGTGACACGTAGCCATTAGACCACGTCAAGTCCAATAAAAACAAGACACATGTCCAGACCATCCAAGCTTGCATCAAACACACACCATGTTGGATGTGCCACATCATTAACACATCAATCTAGAACTTAAAAATTGGACACATCAGTGGGAAGGAAAAAAAAAACCCCTGTTGTGGGAGGGGTGGCCACCCCTCTGCTGTGGGGGGAGGGGGTTGGCTAGATGGCCACCCCTATCTATTGTGGGAGAAGTGGCTGTGCAACCACCCCCATTTGTTGTGGCCCCATCTACTGTAAGAGTGGCTGGTCATGCGCTCATCACCATCTATTGTGAAAAGGGGTGGTCGCGGAGGAAGTGGCTGCGCAGCCACCCATCTTCTACAACACAAGGATGACCACGTTACCACTCCTCTCACAATAGATGAGGGTAGCTACGCCCACAACTGAGGGGGGGCCACACAGCCAGTCCTCCTCAAAAGGCCTTTACCCATTCTCTATACTTGCTTTACCCTAGGTTTTGTGATTTAGTGCAAGTTGAAATAGCAGAACAAGAGAAAAGAGGAGAGAATACGACTTCTTTGAAAAGAGAACACTAAAATTAGGGTTCTCCTCCTCTTCATGTATTATTTATAATATTCTCACATAGTATAATTACATAAATGCACTCCAATATGATCATAAAAAGAACAAAACTATAAAATAACACATCACACTTCCCCCTCAAGCTTAGGTAAAGATATCCCGTATACTTGACACTCCTTTAGTCAGAATATCTGGAAGTTGTTGTCCTGTTTTCACATACGGAATACGTATTAGACCTGCACATAGGTTTTTTGTAATAAAATGCTTGTCAATCTCAATATGCTTGGTTCAGCCATGTTGGATTGGATTGTAAACAATGTTAATTGCAGCCTTATTGTCAAAATACAGCCTCATGGAATCGTCAAAATCATACCTACGTTCTTTCAACAATATCTTCAACCATAACGTTTCACACACTCTATGGGCCATGGTTCCGAATTCTGCTTCAGCACCAGATCTAGCAACCACTAACTGTTTTTTACTATGCCAAGTAACTAAATTACCTCTCACAATGTGCAATATCCTGATGTGAACCGTCGATTCATAACCTATCCAGCCCAATATGCATCTGTGTAAGGTTCTATTGTGAAGTGATCATGTCAAGAAAATAACAAACCCTTACAAGGTGAAGATTTTAAGTAAACTATTCGGTAAATTGCCTCCATATAAGACTCTCGTGGTGAACGCATAGACTGGCTTACCACATTAACAGCATTGGCAACGCCTGGATGAGTATGAGACAAATAAATAACTTACTAACTAATCACTTATACCTACCTTTTCCCATCAAAGGACTCATTATTTATTTTTATTTTTTTTATATGTAAATAAGTCTTATTGAAAGCGTAAGGCGTCCCTAAGTACACCGGGAATATACAAAAGGAAACACCTAACTAGGAAGAGAAAAACAAGCAAGAAAATCGACAAAACTAAGCGACAGAAGAGACAGAAAAACCACTGTCCAAAGATACAGAGTATGAAAAAATATAGCTAAAATATCCTCCATGTAGCTCTCTACGTCCTCGAAACGCCTAAGATTTCTTTCCTTCCTTTCGCAGCAATCCTCGGCCTTCCAGAATTCCACCAACAAGCAATTTTCACCCAACTTAACATTTGTCTCCATTGAATTATCAATGACTTTACACCCGAGCATCCTTGTTTCCTTAAGAAGATCAAGGACATATTTTCAATGGAAAATAGATATACCATGTCTCAATCTTGCTACCTCAAAGCCCAGAAAATACTTCAAACGGTCCTAGTCTTTTATTTCAAATTCACTGGCCAAATAAATTTTTAATCTTTGTATCTCCTCCTCATCATTTCCTATCAATACGATATCATCAACATATACAATAAAAGCCGTTACCTTTCCTTGAGGATAATACTTAATAAAAAGCGTATGATCAGTTTGACTTTGTTTATAATCAAATATTTGCATAGCTCAGGAAAACCTGTCAAACCATGCACTAGGAGATTGTTTCAGACTATACAGTGCTTTTTTTAGCTTGCACACTTTAACATTAGAAAATAAAAAATTCAAGTCCTAGAGGAACATTCATGTATACTTCTTCTAGGGGTCTCTAAGAAAAAATGAATTTTTCACATCAAATTAGTGTAGTGGCCAATCCAAATTTTCTGCCAATGAGAGTAGAAGTCTTATTGAGTTCATCTTTCCTACCAGATCAAATGTCTCTTCATAGTCTACTCCATAGGTTTGTGTAAAACATTTTGAAACTAATCTAGTCTTATATGTTTCCGTAGAACCATCTAACTTATGCTTTACAACAAACACTTGCTTGCATCCAGTCACCTTTTTTCCACTAGACAACTCAATGAGATCCCATGTATGATTTTTATGAAGGACTCTTATCTCCTCCTGCATCACTTCCCTCCACCATGGCTCACTAAGTGACTCCTACAAACTTTTAAGTATAGACACAAAAGACAATTTGGATACAGACAAATGATATGAGGGTGAAAGATGTTGATAGGAAACAAAGTTAGATATTGGATGCTAAGTACATGCCCTAACTCTTTTGCGTTGTGGAGTAGGAAGCTCTCTATCATTGACAACAAGTGTTGAAGAGTTTAAATTAGGAATAGAATTTTAGTATTACCTAAGTTAGAGTCAGATGCTTGACAAGGGGCAAAAGGAGTGGTCTTACTCTTGTGGCGTCTGAAGTAAACTCTCAACCCTCCACTTATGGCTCATATGACTCATGAGTGAGATAATGTGACTCATAAGCAAGTGGTTGTTTGTCATGCTCTAGTGTAGGAGCAGGGACATGAAAAGGACTCATAGAAACCTTCTTTTCACTCTGACTCTCCCCCGGAAGAGAAGTTTGGGTTAATGAGAAATAAGGTTGCGACTCAAAGAAAGTAACATCCATCAACACAAAACGTTTTCGTGATGGGAGATGATAACACTTACACCCCTTCTGAATGGGTGAATAACCCACAAAGACACATTTCAGAGCATGAGTATTTAATTTACCCCAAGTTGGACCATGTATGTGAACAAAACAAACACATTCAAACACCTTTAGTGAAGCACCTTTGGAAGCAGATCAAGGTGGGGACAAGATATTAATAGGTGTCTTGAAGTCTATTGATAGGGTATGCTATTGATGGGGCAACTGAGTAAGTCATTAATAGAGATATATCTACAACATTCATGAAGTCTGGAGACCAGTTAGCTGATATGTTTACAAAACCTTTATACCGTAACTGGATAGAGTTTATTTGTTCCCAGCTGGACTTATATGATATATATGCTCTCCAGCTTGAGGGGGAGTGTTAGAAGAGTTATTAGGTTTTGTGGGTATTTTGGTCATTGTTATATTTCTCAATACCTATATAATAAGATGTGTGAGGTAGGTTGCGTAACATTAACGTGCCTCCTCTTTTCTCTCTAATGGTTTGCATATAAACATCACAACAAAGTACAATCCTAGTACACAAAGTGTATAAGAGAACCCCCTAAATTATAGAAAAAGAATAACATAATTCCCAAAGCTAAGAAAAATTTGAAACAGGCAAACTAATCCACACCACTCTCCATGTATACAAAGATTGTAACATCATCTTCTTCATCTCTAGCAATCCAGTCTCACGATCTTTAAAGTTCCTTACGTTCCGCTCCCTTCAAAGACGCCACATTAGACACAAATGAGCCAACCTCCATATTTTCATAGCATTACGGTTTCCCAATTGTCCTCTCTAACTTCCCAACAACTCACTCACCCTTCAAGGCATAACTCAAGCAACATCAAACAACTGAAGAAGCACACTCCACAACTATGTTGCAACCTCACAATGAAGGATTAGATGATCTATACACTCTACATTTCTTAAAAATACAGCACCACTCCACCACAATAACATTCATTGTTCATAAATTATCCAAAGTTAAGATTTTTCCTGAAGTCGCCGTCCACACAACGCCACTTCCGAGGAAGCCTTAACTTTCCAAATACTCTTCCAATGAAAAGTGGACCTTACAGAATTAGATAACAACTTATAGTAACACTTAATTTCAAATGATTTCCTTTTAGATGGAATCCAACAAATTGAATCCTCGCCTCTATGCCTCACTCTTTACAAATAGAGCAACTCAAAGAACCCAGAAACTACTTCCACCTCCCAATCACTCAGAAGTCTAGTAAAAATAACATTCCAATGAAACAAAAAGTTATACGAAGAAAACAAGGAAGATATAACAGTTATATGATCGGAGGTCCCTAAGTTAATGACCCAAGGATCCTCAAATTTAGTAGAGGATGCATTCAAAGCGTGGCTAAATTACCTGTATGAGCAGAGGACAACGCAGTAACAAATGTTTCTAGTCAAGACATAAGCTGACAAAGTGTGTCTACCTCTTCCTTATTAAGGCAACAAAAGTAGAACTAGGATCAAGTGTGGAAATTGCCGCCTCAACTATAGAAGTACGATTGGCACAAGGCCTGGTTACACCTTCTGAATGACCCTCTCTATCTCTCATAGGACGATCATGAAGTCTCCAACAAGTTTGGGTATGTCGGGACTTATTATAGAGGTCATAAAATAAATTGTTCTTGACATCTAAGGTAGCATCTGTTACCTTTCCACCAACCCGACTTAGGTAATCTCGTTTAATATTATGTTGAGATGGCACTGACTAGGGAAAATTGTTCATGTAAAATGGAATGTAGCAGAATACTATGATGACTCTCCTCATTCTAGACATATGCAAATACTTCCCTCAGAAAAGGAAAAAGCTCCTTTCCCAAAATCTAAAAACAAACTGGATTATTCTGAGTCAAACTAGCAGGGAACTCTTTTTTTTTTTTTTATAGGTAATAAAGAAATAGCATTAAAAAGCGACGGGTGCCCCTAAGCATACATGGATTATATAAAAAGGACACCAAAACAGAAAGGAAAAAAAAAAAAAAAAAAAAAAAAAAAAGGAAAGAGAAAAGACCCTCAAAAACCAGAAGACAAAATAACCCCCAAAAGCCCCACTACAGAAACCCAACGCCCACAAAGAGACCTAGGCTACATTACAACCGCACGAGACCTCCTTCCTTTCACCAGGCTAGAACCAACTCCCCTGCATCGAAGTTGATCGAACATTTTAAATTGTTAATCTCTCTATACCCTTTAAGTTTAGAAGCATGGACAGAGACCTCTTGGCGTTGCCCTTCATCAATTAGAGCCAAAAAAATCCAGAAAACCCTTCTCATTCCCCCCATAGGAGACCCCCATTGTGCGATAACACGACCTTGCCACTTGCACTGTCCCAGGGTATCCAATAACCTCTCCCTCAAGATCGCTCCATTTCGAATATATGCCCACCTTGAAGACACAAGGAGATTATTACTCCCTCCAAGATATTCCAGGCAAAAACTGCGGGGAGCACACAATAACCGAGGAGAGCAATAGCCTAGGCGGCACCAGCGAAAAACCCATCAACTGATCACCCATAAGACCACCATCCCACTGAAATGAGAGAGGGAACTCACCCACTCCGAAAGGAGAAAGAAGAGCAAACCTAGCGCCACCAAACGAGGATTGGGCAACCGATGGACTCTAGACCACAGCCCCGAACAAAAGCTAAGAGAGGCCACCCAAAAGTGGAACCATCGAAGCACTAAATACCGCCACAGCTTCGGTCAACAAAGAATCGTCCACTTGAGCTACTCTGCCTACCTTCGATCTCTGGTAGTATTTCAACACCGACTTAGACTCCGAGGGGTAGATGGGAGCGCCACACTCCAACGTCACCGGATGAGAAAAGCGGAGCTTCTCACCCAAAGCAATCACTGTTGAAGAATTGGCACCGTAGGCAACTAGCCCAGCTCCAGAAAAGTCTGGCATCAGAAAAAAAAAAAAAAAAAAAAAAAAAAAAAAAAAAAAAAAAAAAAAATCCTTAAGAATCGGTGACTTCCTCTTCAACCACAGTCACTGAAGAAGAGGTATCGAATGAAGAGGACCCTGTACCATCACCGAAAAACGACAAAGCAACACCCAACTGGCAACCCACGACCGCCGTCGAAGGACCAATTCATAAATGCGCCCCTTTTCTATTATTCTCCTAATTTTTACAACATCTATTGCACACTCAGTCTAAAGATTCTGATGATGATCCAATTCCTACTACAAACCACGAAGCTTATGAAAATAGGTGGTGACAGACCTCTCATCTTGGGTTTTCCCATGTATTCGTTGTTTCAATTCATAAATCTGTGTTGCATTCCCCATCTTCAATGTTTGAGTTGCTGCATCCCAAACTTCCTTTGTGGTGTAGAGGAATAAGTATCTCTGACTAATCTCCAGCAGCATAGACTGTAATAACCAAGACATGATTGTCGAATTTTCTACATTTCACTTATCAACTTTCCTCGACTCTTTTTTTTTTTTTTTTTGATAAGAAAGATTTATTAAAAAAGCGTAAAGGCTAGGTACACAGGAAGTATACGACTATACGCCGAAAACACCCATAGCTAACCCGCAACAACCAACAAAACCAATAGAAAAAACCCCAAAACCCAAGAAAGAACAACCACAAAGGAGCCCAAACAAAGTTACAAGAAAAAACTAGACGCTCAAGAGACAACCCACAACCCATCAAAACAACAACGAACCCTACAAAATGTGGGCCTATCTTTTCCTATGCCTGGAGGAAGCTAAACCGTTGCCATAATTAATGGAGCTTTGCAGATTCAAAAGCTTCCTCTTGCCTTTTGACTTTTGGCGTGCTAACATTTTCTCTCTCAGAAACTCTTCCTCTACTCTTAATATATAAAATGGTTGACTGCAACCAAGCAAGACAATTAAGCCCATATAAGTTCACAGTCGTGATTTGAAGAGTTGGATTTTCACTACGGGAGATCCTTTGACACTCTATCTCATTTTAATGATTTTCTAAAGTCTACCTCGTCTCTGACATCTTAGGCAGGGACCAATTTGGACAGTTTGAAATGACAAAATGTTATGAGAATGGCTGCCCTTGAGCCTTGAGTTCTGTCTATTATAAAGGCTTTACACGAATGCTATACATGGAAAGAAAATAAAGTCCCACATGATTTTAGCTCTATACATATAAACTATATTCGGTCAAATATATGCCAACTATACAAAATAAGAGATGGAGAAATAAGGAAAGAATCAGAGGCTGAAACGTACGGAAGCAATAAACAATTATGGACAGCACAGCTGTCCATTGACAGCCCCTTTCAAATTGATGCAGGGTGATCAACAAGCATCAATTTGCTACTTAGGAAGCAATGTCGATGACGAGTGAGAGCCTTGGTGAAAATATCCACAATTTGTAGATCAGTGGAAATATGTGGAAGAGTGATAATCCCATCTTCAAAGGCTTCCCGGATAGAGTGACAGTCCACTTTAATATGCTTGGTGCGCTCATGATAGACAGGATTGGCCGTGATCTGAATAGCACTGGTATTATCGGCATGTAGCGGTGTAGGGTCAGTCTCAAAAAAATCTAACTCAACAAGCAAACCACGAAGCCAAATAATTTCTGAACAAGCAAGAGACATGGCGCGGTACTCAGATTCCGTAGATGACTTAGAGACTCTGTCTTGCTTCTTACTTTTCCAGGAGATCAAGGCATCACCTAAGAACACACACCAACCAGTGATGGAGCGACGAGTATCCGCACAACCAGCCCAATCAGCATCACTATAAGCGGCAAGGCAAGTAGAATTGCTAGCAGGAAAGAATAAGCCACGAGCAGAAGTGCCGTGAACATAGCGTATAATTCTTCGGACAGCAGTTAAATGTAGATGACGAGGAGTCTGAAGGAACTGGCTAACTTGCTGGACAGCAAAAGAAATGTCCGGTCTAGTAATGGTGAGATAAACGAGGCTCCCCACCAACTTCCGGTATAAGCTGGGATCAGCTAGTAAGTCCCCCTCCTCTTTGCGAAGCTTGACATTTAATTCCATGGGAGTATCAACAGAAGGAGCCTCTTGAAGACCAGCTGTAGCCACCAAGTCACTAGCATACTTATGTTGATTGAGAGAAATGCCGGCGGGACCACGATGCACCTCAAGACCAAGAAAATATGTGAGAGAACCAAGATCCTTCATATGAAAGGACCCCGAGAGATGAGTTTTGAGCTGGTCAAGTAAAATAGAATCGGAACCAGTGATCACAATATCATCAACATAAACCAATAGAAGAACAATACCCATGTCAAATTTCCGAAGAAACAAAGAGGTGTCATACTTGCTCTGCTTGAATGAAAATTGTAATAAAGTGGTGCGAAATTTATCAAACCAGGCCCTCGGAGCCTGTTTGAGACCATAAAGGGAGCGACGAAGCTTACACACATGTGAAGTCGGAGATGAAAACAAGCCTGGAGGTGGCTTCATGTAAATACACTCTTTCAGATCCCCATGAAGAAAAGCATTCTTAACATCCATCTGATGTAGAGGCCAATCATTGGAAGCAGCAAGGGCTAGAATCGTACGAACAGTTGTCATTTTAGCCACTGGAGCAAAAGTCTCTTCATAATTGACACCATACTCCTGATTATTTCCAAGAGCAACAAGCCGAGCCTTGTAACGATCCAAACTCCCATCAGATCGAACTTTGACTGAGTAAACCCATTTGCATCCCAGAGGCACAACAGTAGGAGGACAGGGCTCAATGTCCCAGGTGTGATTGGCCTCCAGAGCGGCTATTTCTTCCTGCATAGCTTGTTGCCAACAATCATGCTTGGCAGCATGTGAGTAACAGTTGGGAATATCATAATTGGCCAATGTAGCAGTAAGAGCTGAAATAGAATTGTCAGCACTGGAAGAAGAAAAGCCATACCTATCCAGAGGGACAGACACTCGAGAAGAGCGACGAACCAAAGCCACCGGAGGTGCTGCCACGGACTGAATCTGGAGCGCGGTAGGATCAGATACCGGGTGTCCCACATTGCTAAGAGATCCTTGTCTTGTAGACTTTATAAGTCATGGACACCCCTCCTCTCTCAAGGCGTCTTTTGAGAGTGAGTAAGGCCCATGGACTTTTACATGGTATCAGAGCAGGTTCCTTTGACAATGATGGGCCTTTCCCTTCCGTTGTTAAACACGTGTTTGGCCAAAGATGCCACACGTGAGGGGGCGTGTTAAAGTGTCCCACATTGCTAAGAGATCCTTGTCTTGTAGACTTTATAAGTCATGGACACCCCTCCTCTCTCAAGGCGTCTTTTGAGAGTGAGTAAGGCCCATGGACTTTTACATGAAAACCCCTGGGACCTTCAAGGTACTTTTTTTTTTTTTTTCATAAGTAAGCAAAAGTTTATAAAAAAAGCGTAAGGCGCTCCTAAATACACTAGAAGTATACACAAGAGAGCCAAAGTTGACCCACGAAAACCCAACAAAAACCCCAAAAGCTAAAACTTAGAAACCAAAATAACAGCCAAAAAGCAACCCGCAAAAGAACCCAGCAACGCGCCCACAATAAACCAAGAAAACCGCATAAAACCCTAAAGAGCAATCTAAGGAACAGCCCACAAACCCCCAAGGCATACAACACTACAATATGTGGGCCTTGCCTCTCCTACACCTAGAAGAAGCTTTAATGTCGCCGTAATTGACGAAACTTTGCAGATTCCAAAGCTCCCTCTTTCCTTCGCACTTCCTCTTCCCTTCACACTTCTGGCGTTCAATCATCTTGCCCCAGATAGCCCTATACCTCTTACTGTGATCCTCAATCACCGCGTACATCGTGGTCACCCTCCCCAAAGCTCATCAACCTTCTTCCAAGCCTCCCTCTCCCAATTTTTGTCATAAACCTAGGTTTGGGAGAGGTCGGTACCATCCTCCCAAGACGAAATACTTTGACAGGAGTAGATAAAAACCTTCTCAAGAGAGTCCTCCTATGGAAGCATTGTATCCTTCTTCAAAGGGAGATCCCACTCTGGCATCGACTTTGCACCCAACTCAACTGAAGAGATTCAAGGTACTTTTGAAACCACAAGGACCGATTTTCAGATGATATGGACCCCTGAGAGATGAGCGAGAATCTCCAATTGCTTAGGGGCTGCACTTTTGTCTTGCTTGGTGGACAAAATCTTCTCTCCTTTTAGAACTCTTTCTCCCACACATCTTTGCCCTCTTTCACTGAAGATGAAAGAACAATTTGGAAAGCAGACAGTTTGCCCCAACCATGTGAAACTAAGGATATGAAAGAGTTTCCAACCAAATAGCTCCAATACATAACAATCAAGCTTAATAAAAAATAATGCAGCTATCAAAACTTTAATTCATATATCAAAACCTCATATTCAAACAATAAGCAACATCTCTCTCTTTTTTCTTTAGCTGCTAAACAACTATCTTTTAGAGTTCGTACCTATCGTTTGACCCGTCGCTGAATGACTTGCCATTTTGCTCAGTGTTGTGCGACCTATCACTTTCTCAACTTCCCTTTCTCTCTTGTTTCTTCTCCTACCTGTCCCTCTCCATCTATTCTGCTCTAGACTATTTTCTCCCTCTCTCAAAATGATTCTGCTTGTTCCTATCTCTTCCTCCTATTTTTTCTCTGTATGAGCTTCTCCTCTCATTTGTATTCTGATCCCATTCCTTAAGCCATAAGACTCTAGATTTTCGCCTTCCATTCACCTCTTTTGAGGTTGCAAATCACGCTGATTCCCTGTTTTACTAACTACTCACTCTGATGTGTAAGTATTTGCAATGGGGAACAAAAGATCTACGGTGCACATTGGTGCTGTGGTAAAAATAAATAATTTAGTACCCATATTGTAGCAAGTAACTAAATGTTAGTTCAGCTTATTCTACTCTCCCATTTATTTTAGATGCCATATAGATTGGTGTTAAGAAAGAGACACTGGTGAAAATCGGGCTTGGCTCATATTTGCCCCGTCCTGCTCAAACAAAATATCTAGGGAGGATTTGCTCTTCTGGGAGTAACTAGCAAAGCCAAAGTTTCAAAGAGACCAGACCCAGAAAATATAAATTATCTTTCCAGCATCCCTGCCAATATATGCCACACACACAATAGACATAGAATCTTTCAATTTTTTTGCACCAACCTCTTCAATCTCCCGGACAACACGATCTGGTTCAGCACCTGGAAGATCTATTTTGTTCAAAACCTGTAACATAATATTCTATGAAAATGAAAATTTATTCACATAAAACTATAATTTTACCTAACCATGAATTGGCTGGAGCATTAATTAAAACAAATACCAAAGGATGAGGAAAAAATGAGTGTATCAAACTGTTCGTGAGTAATTCCAACTTCAAATGAGTCGTGTAAGTACTTGTAGAACATGTTTTCTGGAGGTTACATGGCATGTTACATGAGTGCAATGATACCAGAATATCTCAATTAACACCAGAACATGAGACATGCAAGATAAAAAGGGATCGCAGTATTCCGCTAGATGTTCTTAAATGATGATCTCAGAGACACAGTTGATTATTACTATGCATTTGTTCCCTAGTACTAAACAGTAGGTTAATTATAATAGCATTTGTAAGTCAAGCAGCCCCATGACTGGCTTCCCGCTGTAGAGAAGTGGAAACAGATTATGTCCTATATGATGGATATACCCTCAAGTATTTAGCCGATATTTTATGAAATACTAGCGTACAACCCCATCCCAACCATTTAAAATAGTTGAATCTTCATTGGCAGCATCATATATAAAAGTTATATGCGCACACAGCAATAGCAATGGCCACCAAAACAATTTTAGAAGATTTATCTATTTGCCCAAAAATTATATGCAAAACAGCCAGCAGCCCAGTGCAAACTCTTACAGGCCAACTGAGAGCAACACAGATTCGATTTATATTTTGTTTCTAGACCATTACTTCTCTTGATAGGCTTGGTAAGGCAGTAGCCATTCATGGCAAGGCAAAGTGTGCCCTCTTTCAAGGCCAAAGGCAACTAAGAGAAGAAGTGGTGCTTTAGGATTTGTACCTTACTGAGCTCAACAATATATCTATATACAAGGGCAGGCAGCCACACAAGGAAGCCAAGAAATATTTTTTTGATAAGTAAGAAGATTTTATTGAAAAGAAAGCGTAAGGCGCCCCTACGTATACAGGAAGTATACACAGGAGAACCACAGCTGACCCGAAAACCCAAAAAAAACCCAGGAAACAGCCCCCAAGTCAAAACCTAGAAAACAAAGAACCAACTAAAATACTATCTGCAAAAGAAACCAAACAACACCCAAAAAACCAAGAAAACCTAAGAACAACCCACCAAAAAACCCTCAAAGCAACCAACCCTACGACCTATTGGCCTTGTCTCTCCTACACCTCGAAGAAGCTTTGATGTCTCCGTAATTTACGGAACTTTGTAGATTCCGAAGCTCCCTCTTACTCTCGCGTTTCTTGTTCTCAATCATCTCACCCCAAATCTTCAGATGCTTCTGTCTCTGTTCTTTAGTCACCAACGAATACACCTAGGAGATCTTTCCCCAGAGCTCTGCCTCGATACTCCAACAATCCTTCTCCCAAATTCTAATCGCAAACAGTAGGCTGATCCTTCTTCTCTTGAAGCTTTGATACCTCCTTCCTCCACCAATGGATTGCATCTTGGACTTTCTCTGCCAAAGTCGAATCAGTGGATAACTCTGAAATTCGACTAGGATCTTCAGCAGACTTCTTCTCTTCTGCTGGATCTGCAGAGACATGTAAAGAAGAAGCTGTGTGGGCTTGCACAGAAGGAACCGCAGGGACCAGAGAGGAGGAGGACACCGGAGAAGAGTTCAACTCAGAACCGACCAACAAGGAGACAGAACCCAGAGAAGCTGCCGGAGCCACCGGAAGCAACAACTCCGGTGCCGGCGGAGGAGGATGACAGAACCCAAAAGAACCCAATGACACCATACCCATACCCTCAGAAGATTCTTTAGAGGCTGGCGTCTGGCTTGATAGCACCGTATGGACGTTGCTCCACTCACCCCCGGTGGGAGGCATAAACGACGTCGCCCCTGTAACTACCGACGACGAGGGCTCCGACCTAATGGAACCCCCAACAAAAACCGAGATCGCCGGACCCACGCCCTTTGTGGCTACCGACGCAGCAACCTCCAAACCCCCAGGAGGAGATCGAACCAGAATCAGCCCATATGACACCTTCGACGTTGTCTCTGGCGGCGAACTCGACGGACGGGAGACTTTAGCTTTCGGCATGAGACGAGCCACACGGAAGCCAGAAGATTTACGACTTAGCCCCGACCTGGCAAAACGGTCCAGAAGATTCCTTATGGCCCGGCCCAAAGCTAAAAAAAACCCGGTACCCAACTTACGCCACGTCCACAGCCTCGAACGTTCGATATTCAAATTTGAACAAGAGGGACGCTTCTTACCCAGCGGACGAAGAGGACGGTCTTTGTCCAACAGGTTGAGCTGATGCGACTCCACCGAAAAGCAATCCACTGCTGATCTCTGTACAGACTCTGCACGCCACCCCGTCGGAAGAAGATCAAGCTCACAAGGCTCCGGCAATGAAGCCCTTGACCTGGAACGACCGCCACCCACGATGGACAACTCCTTCGCAGCAATGGCCGGAACCGACCTCAACACCTCTGCAAAAGAGGGTCCCGTCCACTTCGGAGCCAAACCCATACTCGGTTGAACAGCCTTCACTTCCTTCTTCTCCGAAGAAGAAGAGGAACCACTCCCACTACCCACCGGGCCAGAGAGAAAAACAACAACCTTGATAGGAGTGAAAATTTCGGGGCCATGGTCATTGGGCTTGGACGTTGCGGCTGCTGGAGTTGGTTCTTCAGTGTCTTGGCAGCACGAGTTGAAGAGGCCGCTGATTTCTCCTCAGGTGAACCAGCCAAGGCAGCATGCAGTCTCTAGTACCGAATGCTCTGAATTGGCTGAGGTTCAGGAGGATACTCGGGGTCTTGAAGGAGCTGGAAGTAGGAAGGAATTGAGTATTGCTGAAGAGGGGGCAAGAGCATTGACTGTAGCGGAGGAGGTGGGAGGAGCTGCTGATTTGGGTACACTACCTCCCCTTTATTCATATTCTCCAACATCAGGGGGTTTTTCGGGGTATTCTGACTGGGTCATTCAGTGTGCAAATGAAATCTATCCTATTGTGGGAATTTCATTTGAAGGCCATAAGCAACAACTGTTGGCACTCTTAACATTTCTTGAGGGGGAACAACGTTCAGAAGCGATGGGTGAGCGTTCTAGTATTGCGGAGAAAGGCAAGAGGGAGGTCAAGAATCTAAAGAGTGCAGTCAATTACAATGCTAGAGGCGCTTCTTCCAGCCGCAGGAATAGGAAGGCAAAGGGGGACCCAGTTGTGTTATGAAGCCAAGAATCCTTTCTTGGAATGTGAGGGGGCTGAACAAGAGGAGAAAACGACTTAGGATTAGTAACTTGCTCAGAGATTGGAAGGCGGATGTTATCTGTTTTCAAGAAACTAAGCTTAAAAGTCTCTCTCGTAGTGTTTTGCGCAGCTTATGGAGATGCAACCATTTTGACTGGTGTTCTTTAGACTCCAGTGGGGCCTCTAGGGGCATTCTCATTATGTGGGACACAAGGGTGGTGGAGATGGTCGAGAAGTGTGTGGGGGAATTCACTCTCGCAGTCTCCTTCAAGAACGTTGCGGATAATTTTGTCTGGGCCTTTGCAGGGGTTTATGGCCCGAATTCTGGGTTCAATCGAAGACGTCTTTGGGATGAGTTGGCTGGTTTGTGTAGTTGGTGGAGTCTGCTGTGGTGTATAGGGGGAGACTTCAATGTTACACGCTTTCCGAGTGAAAGATCTGGTGACGTTCGTCTTTGCTCGGCTATGATTGAGTTTTCGGATTTTATTGCAGACCAAAGCCTCTTAGATCTCCCCCCTTGCTGGAGGTTCCTCTACTTGGTCGATTGCTCAAGATCCTCCCATGTGGTCAAGGATTGACCGCTTTCTAGTGTCACATGATTGGGAAGCCCGGTTTCCTTTGGTTTCGCAAAAGAGGCTTTCTCGCCTTATTTCGGACCATTTTTCGATACTCCTGGATTGCGGCAATGTTTCTAGAGGGAGAAGGCCTTTTAAGTTTGAAAACATGTGGCTCAAGGAAGAAGGGTTCGTGGGTTTGGTAAAACAGTGGTGGGATTCTTACTCGTTCCAAGGTTCGTCTAGCTTTGTTCTAGCGTGTAAGCTGAAGGCTTTGAAGCAGGATTTGAAGAAATGGAACGATGAGGTGTTTGGCAACATAGAGCAAAACAAGAGGAAGCTGACCGAAGGTATTCAGGCTTTCGATGTTATTGAAGAAAGAAGGGCATTAGGGGAAGAGGAGATCTTGAGAAAGGCTGAGACTGTCAGAGAGTTAGAGAAGTGTTCTCTTTTGGAGGAGGTGAGTTGGAGGCAGAGATCTAGGATGCTGTGGTTAAAGGAAGGGGATAAGTGCACTAAATTCTTCCATTTTATAGCCAATTCCAATAGAAGGTACAATTTTTTTTGATAAGTAATTGCAATTATATAAAAAGCGCAGAGGGGCGCAACCCTTATACACGGGAAGTATATAAGAGAACCCCTAACAGGGACGAACAGAGAATAAATTTAAAAATTCTACATAAGTAAAAGAACTGAAACTATGATGGGGCGCTATCCAAAAATATAAAGTATTGAGCAACCGCTTCCGAAGCTCCACCATGGATGTCTCTACATCTTCAAACAGCCTAGCATTCCGCTCCCTCCAGATACACCACAGCAAGCATAAAGGAGCTAACCGCCAAGCCTCAATAGCAAGACCACCCCCAAGCGCCGCCCCCCAACTATTCAGCAACTCCAACACCGTACGTGGCATAACCCACTCGACCCCAAATAAAGTAAGGACAAAGCTCCAAAGAGCCTGGGCTACCTCGCAGTGAAGCAACAAGTGATCAATAGACTCCCCACTCTTCTTACATAAACAACACCACTCAATTACTATCACCTTCCTCCTACGCAAGTTATCATGCGTCAAAATTTTGCCCAAAGCAGCTGACCAAACGAAGAAGGCCACCCTAGTTGGAGCCTTAACACGCCAAATATTCTTCCAAGGAAAACACGGGACAACAGGGCCACCTTTCCTAATAAGCTCTTTATAGAAGGATCTCACCTCAAATAGACCTTTTCTAGAGGGATTCCACACTAACCTGTCACCCTCCCCATGTCGAGCCGAACTGAAGTATAGACGATCGAAGAAAGAAATGACCATATCCAACTCCCAATCCTGAATATGTCGCATGAATAGAACATTCCACTGAATAGCACCATTATGAACCACCAAATTATCTTCTACCGTCGCGTCTTTATTCCTTGCTATACTAAAAAGAGCTGGAAAGCATTGCTCCAAGGATCTATCCCCACACCACCAATCTTGCCAAAAGCTAATATTTGATCCATTCCCCAGTTCAAACCGAACAAAATTACGAAATTCCTCCCACCCCCTCCTAATATGCTTCCATACACCTACTCCAAATGAACCCGAAGCCTCTTTCGAACACCACCCCCCCTTTAAACTCTCAAACTTGGCATCAATCACCAAACGCCATAAAGCCTCTCTCTCCCTACCATATCTCCACAGCCACTTACCCAAGAGAGCTCGATTGAGCTGGATGAAATTGTGAACTCCCAACCCACCTGCAGGCAAAGGTGTGCAAATCTTGTTCCAATTAACTAGATGAAATTTGGTCTCGTCACCAATGCCACCCCAAAGAAAATCCTTTCGAATTTTATCAAGACGATTAGCCACCCTCACTGGAATAGGAAACAATGATAAATAATAAATGGGGATGTTGGAGAGCGTACTATTAACAAGAGTCAACCGAGCACCCTTCGACAAGTACATCCGCTTCCAACCCGCCAACCTCCTTTCCATTTTTTCAATAACACCATTCCAAATAGAGGTGGACTTGTAAGAAGCACCCAACACAATTCTTTGAACCCCTTAGTGATAGGGGACTCTCTATCCTCTGATCAGTCAGAAATCGGTGTGCACATCGTCAAGTTCTACAAGAAGCTGTTTACGGAGCAGTGCAGGTGGAGGCCTTTAGTTGAGGGTATCTCCTTTGATTCTATTCTAGAGTCTGAGGCCAGTTGGATGGAGAGAGCTTTTGAGGAGAAGGAGGTCAGGAATGTAGTTTCAGCAATGGATGGAGATAAAGCGCCAGGTCCTGATGGCTTTTCTATGGCCTTCTTCAAAGAGTGTTGGGATGTTTTGAGGGGGGACATTATGGAGGTGTTTCGGGAGTTTTTTATCGGGGGTTCTTTCGAAAAGAGTCTCAATGCTTCGTTCATTTCTCTTATCCCGAAGATTCCAGGTGTTAATGATTTAAAAGACTTTCGGCCTATTAGTCTTGTGGGTGGAGTTTACAAAATCATTGCCAAAGTTCTAGCAAATAGACTTAAGACGGTTTTGGAAAAGGTTATTTCTAAATCTCAAAGCGCCTTTGTCAAGGGGAGACAAATTTTGGACCCAATACTTATTGCTAATGAATGTCTGGATAGTAGATTAAGATCTGGGGAGCCTGGAGTCATGTGCAAAATGGATCTGGAAAAAGCTTATGATCATGTTAATTGGAATTTTCTCTTGTTTGTATTGAGGAGATGTGGATTTGGGGAAAAATTGTGCTCTTGGATAAAACATTGTATATCCTCTGTGAGATTCTCAGTGATGGTTAATGGCTCTCCTAATGGATTCTTCAGTAGTTCTCGTGGGTTGAGACAAGGGGATCCTCTCTCACCCTTGTTTGTTTTTGTGATGGAGGCATTGAGCCGAATGATTTCAGCTGCGGTAGGAGGGGGCTTACTCGAAGGATTTAGTGTTGGTAATGTTTCCTTCTCACACTTGTTATTTGCAGATGATACTTTGATTTTCTGCAATGCTCGCCATGCTCAGTTGCGTTATCTTAGAAGCCTCTTTCTTCTGTTTGAAGCTGCTTCAGGCTTGAAAGTTAATTTGGCCAAGTCAGCTTTAATTCCTGTGGGAGACGTAGTTCAAGCGGAAGGTCTTGCCGATATTTTAGGGTGTGGGGTTGCCAATCTACTGGTGAAGTATCTAGGCCTTCCATTGGAGGCTTCCTACAAATCTATTCATATCTGGGATGGTGTTATTGAGAAGGTTGAACGTCGGTTGGCCAGCTGGAAAAGGTTATACCTTTCCAAGGGAGGTAGAGTTACCCTCATCAAGAGTACTCTTGCCAACTTGCCCACGTATTTTTTGTCTCTTTTTCCTATCCCGGCAAGTGTAGGTGCTCGAATTGAGAAGCTACAACGAGATTTCCTTTGGGGAGGAATTGGTGATGAGTTCAAGTATCATTTGGTGAAATGGTCTAAAGTGTGCACTCCAATTTCAGAAGGCGGGTTGGGTATTAGAAATCTGGTGGTGTTTAACAAGGCTCTATTAGGCAAATGGCTATGGCGTTATGGGATTGAGAGGGAAGCTTGGTGGAGAATAGCGGTAGATTCCAAGTTTGGAAGTTTATGGGGAGGTTGGTGCTCCCTAGAGCCCACAGGTACTTTTGGGGTGGGGTTGTGGAAGAACATCAGGAAAGGGTGGAAGAAATTTGTAGGATTCTCTAGATTTGAGGTGGGAGGTGGGGCTAGAACAAAATTTTGGCATGATTTGTGGTGTGGGAACTCAACTCTTAAGGAAGCTTTTCCTGTTTTATTTGGAATTGCTCGTGCGAAGGATGCTTCAGTTGCGGATAATGTGGAGCTTGTGGGTGGCTTCAATCAGTGGAGCGTGTGCTTTTTTAGAGAAGCGCATGATTGGGAAGTGGATACCTTTGCTGCTTTTTTCCAGGTATTGCACTCGGTCAGTTTTAATAGAGGTAGTGAAGACAAATTGTGGTGGATCCCCTCCAAAAAAGGTTTGTTCAAGGTTGGGTCTTTCTTTAGCTCTCTGGCTTGCGATGTGAGAAGTCACTTTCCTTGGAAGAGTGTATGGCGGACTCAGGCTCCTCTGCAGGCGGCTTTTTTCGCGTGGTCTGTGGCTCTAGGCAAGATCCTAACGGTGGATAACCTCAGGAAAAGGCATGTCATTGTGGTGGATAGATGTTGCATGTGCAAGAGAAGCGGGGAATCAGTGGATCATCCTCTCCTTCACTGCGATGTTGCATACGCTATGTGAAGTGCTATTTTTTCTCGTTTTGGTCTGTCTTGGGTTATGCCTCTGAGAGTCCTTGACTTGTTTGCGTGTTGGTGAACAGCTGGTAGGCCGAGGAGTGCTGTTATTTGGAAGATGGTGCCGACATGCATTCTCTGGTATGTTTGGAAGGAAAGAAATGATAGGTGTTTTGCGGATTTGGAGAGATCCTCGGAGGATATTTTAGCTTCTTTTTTTCATACGTTGTATCTTTGGACGGTGGCTTTTGTGTCACCGTTGTCGTTTACCTTTGATGAATTTCTTGTTCGTTTTTCACTTTCTAGCTAGGTGCGTTCTCTTGTATACTGCCGGTGTATTTAGGGACGCCTTACGCTTTTAATAAGACCAACTTTTTACTTATCAAAAAAAAAAAAAACCATGCCTAAGAAGGATGAGTTGTTCTACACCCTAGTTAGTTTAATTTAGGTAGAACAATTCATACTTGCCAAAAGATGATTTATGTTTATCCCTTGATTACATGTATGCTAATTAAGAGATTTGATATTTCATACCTAAGGAAGACGGATCGTACCACATATTTGTGGTTAGGTGGCCTATTTGTACTAGCCAAGGATGAGTTATTCTTATCTCTTAATAAAATAAATTTCTTGACGACATCGTTGGGTGCTTGTGAAACACACGAGTCATATCATTGATGTAAGTGAAACTCCCACGTAAAATGCAATTTACCATTATTATGAGCTTAGTGGTGAAATCAATCCCCTATATCTTCTCCAACTTATTTTACTTCTATTTTTACGTTCCTATTTAGTTTCAATTGTAAAACAAAAATCAACATATTTTATTAATTATATTAGAGTTAATTTCAGTAACTTAACAACAATCAAACAGTCCTTGAGGTCTAACACCCTCACATAGACCTATCCTACAAAGATTCGTTTTATTGCGAGTGGTTATTTTATTATTGATACACTCAAGACCACATCAAGTAGTCTGTACTATAAAAGCACACAATTGTTTTGCATGTTATACAATTAATTGAAAGTTGAGTTTACTTGAAATCCACCTTCTGCTCCCCTTTCTCTCAATTCCTATCCACAGTTTTTGGCTTCCTTCTTGCTGAAATTCACAACATTCTCATCCCATAATTCTCTCTTAGTTTCACTTCCAACAAATCAATTAACTTTCCCCATTCATATCCACCCAACCTTATCTTTTCCCCTTGACTCTCATCACATTCCTAGCAAGACAGCCCTTTGATTACAAGAATTCCAACATTGTCCTACATCACTTGGAAATAATGTATTAATTAACAAACTTGAAGAATGAAGCTCAAACCAAAGATCAAATTATTTAGAGATTCAAGTCAAACCTCCTTGAACAGAGCAAGAATACCCACTTCACTTAAATTTATTTTCAATGTTTTGCCAGACTCTGATTACCCATCCCATTTCTAACTTCTTCTTTTTTTTCCTTTTTTTTCTTTTTTTATGACATGGAACCTCACCAAGGCAGGGCCCTTCGGACCCATTTCTAACTTATACCATTGGAAGTTGAAAAATTGGTTTTGTTGGTGAAAGCTAACATTGTAACCATACCAACGAAAAATATTAAATATTCTAATAAGTACATGTACAAGTGCTCCCTGAATCTTAGACAAGAAAAACAACTAAATCATGAATCACCGACAGGTTCTTCCTCATGTAAAATGGTGCATTGTCTTGTTGAGTTTTGGACATTGTTAAATTAGTGTACCCTAAGTCACCCACTACCTCTACCAATATATTTAAAACAGTAGTAACATGCACATAATACATTATGTTAAATCTATAACAAAAATTTTATAGTTGCATAAAATATCAATTATAGACAGCCTATCCTGCCAACAATAACCAAATAGAAAAAAAAAAAAAAAAAAAAAAAAAAAAAAAAAAAAAAAAAAAAAAAAAAAAAAAATTGTGTAACTAATAGTTATATTAAAAAAAGAACAAAGAAAAAAGGGGGGAAAAATTAATTAATTAAATAAATAAAAATAAAAATAAAATAAAAAAAGAAGAAGAAGAAGAAGGGATGTCCCAACAAGAGAATTATTTAAGTGGGTAATCTTGTATATTCAATGCAGCATTGTTAGGTATTAGTTAGTTTGGAGGCATATTTAGAAAAACTAGACTGTTAACCCCCACCAAACTATACAGTTATCAGTTTAATGAATGTCCACAAAAAAAATAGAGGGGCAGGTATTCACAGTCTTGAAAGGGAAGATGATAGGTGATCAAGAAATTAATTATACGGTTCCATAAATTGATCCCTTGAAGTAAGAACTGGTCCCTCACCTTTTAATCTCTGCAAATACATAACCTAGGGTTTTGAATTTGGGGGTTTTGAACATGTAGAGGCTTTTATGTCAATTGATTGATTGTACTTTCATATTGAAATGAAAATTGGATATTATGGTTACATAATTGATTTTAGCACAGCAGTAAACTTAGGTCTTGCAGATGTTTCATAAGTAAATCAGCCTAAATTTGATTCAAAGGTTCCAATTTTGTAAAACCAATTTTGTAAAACAACTTACAAATTTGGGTTCTACGTGAAATTTCATAAAACTTTCCACCTTCTCTATAAATATTCTAAAAGATCTCAAGACTAAAAGTTCACCTAAAGCCAATCTTTTAAAGAAGTATTGTCCCTGCATTCAAGGCATTTACAAGCCCTTCCAACAATTTATGAATAACTCACAATTGAAGCAACTATATTTAACTAATGTGAAAACATTTAAAAAAAAACAAAAAAACAAAAAATAAAAGATGATAATATCAACAAAATGAACAAAAAATAAATTATAAGACAAAAACCAGCAGTAAAATACAATAATAAGCACAACTTCCTACTTACAGGGATGATTTCTAGGTTGTTTTCCAAGGCCAAGTAAACATTAGCTAGTGTTTGTGCTTCAACTCCCTACAACATAATAAACATGTTCAATAATGTTAGCTTTGGAGGATGTTTTAACAATTGAATTTTGCAAGAAACAAGGCTACTTTGAAGTTTCATCATACCGAATTAAAAGTAAAAAGTCAAAGTATATGATTGATAAATTTTTAGTTTCTCCTCTTTGGGAAGAGCATTTTCCAAACTCAATTCAGCGTCGGCTTCCTAATCCCTTGTCAGATCACTTCCCCTTATTGCTTGACTGTGGAGGTATGATCAAAGGCTCAAGGTCTTTTAAGTTTGAGAACATGTGGCTGAAAGCTGAAGGTTTTGTAGAGCTTGTCAAACAATGGAGGGATTCTTATCAGTTTCGTGGCACTCCCTACTACGTTGTAGCTAACAAACTAAACCAGCTGAAGGTTGGCTTGTTTCGTTGGAGCAAGGAGGTTTTTGGGAATGTAGAAGTGCGAAATAAGGCCTTGTTGGAGGAGATTCAAACTCTTGATGGCTTAGAAGAGGATAGAAAGTTGGCAGTTGAAGAGAGAGTGCGGAGGGACAAGGCGAAAACGGATTTGGCGGAAATGGCCCTTATGCAAGAAATCAGCTGGAGGCAGAAATCAAGGGCTACTTGGCTAAAATAAAGGGACCATAACACTGTGTTCTTCCATCGTCTTGCTAATTCTCATAGAAGAAACAACTTTATCTCTAGTCTTTGTATTGATGGTAGTGTTACTTCCAAGCAAGAGGTGATTAAAGATACCATCTCCCGGTATTATTCAAATGTCTTCACCAAAACAGCTCCTTGGCGCCCCAAATTAGATGGTTGGAGTTCCTCTATTTAGATTCTTTAGAAGCGGTTTGGCTGGAGAAACTGTTTCAAGAGGTGGAGGTTTTTCAAGCGTTGCTTAGTATAGATGAAGACAAAGCATCGGGCCCTAATGGCTTGACTATTTCTTTTTATCATTCCTGTTGGTCTATTGTGAAGGCTGGTCTTAGGAGTTTCTTTCATAACTTCCATGAGCATGAGAGGTTTGAGAAGAGCCTAAACGCTACCTTTATTGCTCTTATACCGAATAAGGTTGGTTAGTTGGAGGTAAGGAACTTTAGACCTATCAGCCTGGTAGGGAGTGTGTAGAAGATTTTGGCAAAAGTTCTTGTGAGTAGATTGAAGATAGTGGTTTAACAACCAGAATTCTTTCATTGGGGGAGACAAATTCTAGAGTCAGTTCTAATAGCCAACAAGTGTTTGGACAGCAGGTTGAGATTAGGAATTCCTTGTGTTTTATGCAAACTTTACCTGGAAAAGGCTTATGACCATGTCAACTGGGACTTCCTCTCCTATCTTTTGAGGCCTAGTGGTTTTGGCTCTAAATGGTAGCCCGCTTGGCTTCTTCGGAAGTACTCGGGGCCTTCGCCAAGGGGACCCTCTCTCACCACCTCTCTTTGTTATGATAATGGATGCCCTTAGTAGGATGCTCTCTAGAGCGATGGTTAGGGGTTTACTTTTTGGTTTCCGACTAGACAATCTCAACAATACCCCTCTGGAAATATCTCATTTGTTGTTCACAGATGATAGGCTTATTATGTGTGACGCAAATGTTGATCAAATTCTTAATTTGGATCACATTTTCCTGTGTTGCGGGGCCATTTCGGGATTGAAGGTTAACCTCCAAAAATCTAAATTAGTCGACATTTGGGAGGTTCCACATATTGAGGAGCTGGCTAGTATTCTCTGTTGTAACATCTCTTCTCTTCCTTTGCATTACTTAGACCTTCCTTTAGGAGCTCCCTTCAAATCAAAAGCCATTTGAGATGGAGTGGTTGAGAAAATAGAAAAAATGTTGGCTAGTTGGAAGAAGATTTACTTGTCCAAGGGGGGACGTCTTACTCTCATCAAGAATACACTTTCTAGTATTCCTATATATTTCTTATACCTCTTCTCTTTACCAGCTGGCATAGCTAGGAAAGTGGAGCGCCTTTAGAGAGATTTTCTTTAGGACAGTCCAAGCGGGGATCCCAAATTGCACTTGGTGAATTGGAAGATTGTTTGCTCCCCAACTTCTAGAGGGGGGTTGGGCATAAAAAATCTTATGTTGTTCAACAAAGCCATTCTCGGTAAATGGCTATGGAGATTCGGGAATGAACAAGATTCTTTATGGAGACAAGTGATTGTGATGAAGTATGGGATCCAGAGAGGGGGTTGGTGTTCAAAGGAAGCTCAAGAGGTCCTTACGGAGTGAGTCTTTGGAGGAATATTAGAAACCATTGGGGAGCTTTTTCCAACTTTGTTTCCAATTAGGTTGGGGACAATTCCCGCAATTGCATCTGGCATGACACTTGGTGCGGAGAAGGGGCTCTAAAGAGCTCTTTTCCATAATTCTATTCTTTAGCTCGTAACAAGGAGGCTTTACTGTCATATTACTTGGATCTCTCCAATCCCCACATTTTTTGGAATCCTAGCTTCATTAGAGCAGCTCGTGATTAGGAACTTGAATCTCCTGACTCTTTTCTTAATCTATTATATTTTGTGACACCCCATCCTAGAGAAGTAGATAGTATGGTGTGGACTCCTTCTAGACACCATGGCTTTGTGGTGAAGAGCTACTTAATATGTTACAGTCAGGTGAGCATAGCTATTTCCCTTGGAAAAGTATTTGGAAGGTGAATGCCCCTCCTCGCATTGCTTTCTTCTTATGGGCAGCTGCTTTGGGTAGAATCCTCACGGTGGATAACCTTAGAAGGCGGGGGTTCCAACTAGTTAACGGTGTTGCCTTTGTAAAAAGAATGAGAAAACTTTTAATCATCTCATCCATTGTGAGTATGCCACTGACATCTAGCACTTAGTTCTTAACATTTTCAGGGTCTCTTGGGTCATGCCTAGTAACATCGTAGAGATTCTCCATTGCTGGAAATTGCAAGGGCGGGGACATCCCAAAGAGGAAATATGGAAAGTTATTCTTGCTTTCTTAATGTAGAGCATTTGGAGAGAAATGAATCGGTGTCTCTTTAAGGATAGCGAGACCAATGTGTTTTTCCTTAAATCCTCATTAATGAGATCTCTTTTGGATTGGGTTATTGTATATGTTCCTAATTTTGCCTTCGGGAATCTGGCAAATTGGATTTGTTTTTTTTCTTATATTGTAGTAGCATCTAAGGCCTCGGCTCTCTTGTATACTTTTCGTGTACGAGGGCTTTGTCCTTTTTTCCTATAAAATTATTATTAATCATCAAAAAAAAAATATCCACATTACAACTATAATCATGTGTAACAAATGTGAAAGGTTTAGTGCTATGAATGAAAGTAAAAACAAATTGAATTGGCAAAAGATTCACCTGAGAAGCATCTACAACAAGGAGAGCTCCCTCACATGCAGCAAGAGATCGAGAAACCTATATACAGATGAATGAGTAAAAAGTAAAATATAAAATATTAATTAATAAATCACCTCTATGCACTGCTACCCAATTTCTGACTGAAACATGTTAGAGAATGGACAGATTAGAGTGGCTGACAAATCCACTAATAAAAAATTTATGCTAAATAATTTGATTCATAACTCTAGTAGGCAAAACCAAAATAAGTAGTACCAGGCAAAGATGCAAGAGAAGCAACAACTATGTCCGGAAGTCATTGATAAAGCGAAAGATAAATGAAAATATAAATTCATTTTGCCATGTTAAAGCAAAGGCATTCCTGAACAATGACCCCCTACAGCACAACCTGGCTATAATAAGATTGAGCAGAGAAAATGAACCAACTTCTAGAAGCAGCTTGATCTACAACTTTGGCTGATGCTAAAGATTAGTTAAATAAGCACACCTAAGGGCATTAATATAGTCCTTAGAGCACTAGCAGCAGCTTCCCTAAGATTTCCTTAAATTTAGGAACCAAGCTACTTTTTTCTTCCATATTCAAATAAACTCCACAATAGGTTCCTTTAATCTTACCCGATACCATTTAAATATTCTTTCAAATAAATGATAGGGGAAAGAGCGAGGAAAGATAAAGTTTTTTTATATTAAAATAATGTTAAGGAAAGCAAAAGTGCTAGCCTATATTTTGGGAAGTAATTTTGGTTTCCTTAGTTTAGGGAACACCAGGGAAGTCTATTGCAAAGAGTTTTTTTAGAGTTTTCCCAACATTTAGGGAAGAGGATGAAATTTAGGAAAGTTGTTGCTAATGCTCTACAAGCAAAAATCTTAGGCTGCTGTGAATTGAAATTAATACATCTCCAAAATGCTAATGTGCTCTTAGGCTAAGAAATTTGCTATTGTATAATCTTACCATTAAGTCATGTTTTGGAGAAAAATGTTACATGGAACAAGGCAAAATTTCCAATTATAACTATAACAGAAACTAGCATGATGATATACAGAAAATACATAGAATAAATACTTTAGAAATGTTTAAAGAACCTATCTAGTAATAAGGGGACCAAATGGCATGGTTTGGAGATTATAAGCATTGGATAGCACAATATTTTTCTTATCCCAGTTGATGGGTTTCTCATGTAAATGTGGTAAAGACGATCAATTATCGACAAGGATCCTAAACCAGGAAGTGGTAATGCATTTGTACGCATCACTGTAATATTAAAGCACAATAAAAGCATTATATCTTGACTAACTAACATGCCAAATTCACATACCTCATAAGAGAAGTCTACATGCCCTGGAGTATCAATTAGATTCAGGCAATATGGTTCACTTTTAAAGATATAACGCATTCGAGCGGCCTGACACAAAGAGAAAGACAAATAAAATCAGTTTATCGAATGCTAATGTTATAACAGACCAATAAAAATAGATCACAAACTATTGAAGGCATCATATTTAGAAAAAGAAATTGATGATCACATACCATACAACAGTTACGAACATCATGACCTGTTTGTCTCAACACTAATGCACACTGACATATATGCCAAACTGATAGGAATATGCACTAGTTGGCATTAAACATCCAAAAAAAAAATGAAGATAAGACCTATCATGCCAGTTGCAGCAATAATGTCAGGGAAATGAGCAATTAAATCCTAGAATCCAATTAGAGAAATACAGAGAATGCTCGCTATCGCTTGCCTGGTGCCAGTTCCGAAGAGAGAAGGGAACCTAGTTACTACTAATGCATAGCAAGAAGCTCTTTTGGGGGCGGAAAAAAAAAAAAAAAAAAAACTACAGAATCAGACTTTTTTCACTGGTAACATATTTGTTTTTGATAGGTAACACTGGTAACATATTAAAAAAGAGCAAAATGCAAATTCAATGTAAGTTGAGAGTGCAAAGGTGAGCAACATTTTATGTGCAAAGAAACTCATCAGGTCTATACGCAGAACCCCAAAAAAATCATATACAAATAGCAGACTTGGAACTGAGGAAGAATGAATCCTTTCTATTTGATTGGATGAAATACTAATTCATGCGAAACAAATATCTAATAGTACCACAAAAATAGCATAAAATCGAGATAGAAGCATTAGTATGCTGCTGATATTGTATCTTGCAAAGGAAAAGAAGCATTAGTAATTGAGTAAATGGGGCAAGTGCCTGCCGCCAATGGATGCATGATGCATCACATAACAAGCTCGAATAGAAAAAAAATGAAGGTGCAATGTAGGAATTAGTAGACTTCACATTGGAGATATTATTTGGCATTTCCTTTTTTAGGCTAAAATAACTAGGCAATAGTTACAATAGCACTAAGTTCTCATGTTTATCTTTCTGCTCCCATAAGTCCAATTTAAATGCCTAAAGTTTGATTAATATACTTTGCATATTTTTTATGGATATACTGGGCATATCATATGTGCCGGTGAGTGTGGTATTTGGTCCAGATTACGAATCCTCTCAATCAAATTATATCAATGCAACATGCAAGTTAAGAATCCCAACTAAGCCATTCAGATGATGTGTTACAGGAGCAAGTTTAAATCTAGGGATAAATCTCATAAAACTGTTCAAACCTGCAGTTTGATAGTGATGCCTCTCTCTCTCTCCAAATCCATGTTATCAAGAAACTGTTCCTTCATCTCTCGCTTCTGTACGGTTCCGGTCATTTGGAGCAGTTTATCCGCCAAAGTTGATTTCCCATGGTCTATGTGCGCAATGATGGAGAAATTCCTGATGTTAGACACAGGGACCTGCAGTTTTAAACCCAAAACAAAAAGTTAGCTGAGCAAATACTCCTATACAAGGAAGTCAGTTGTTTAATTTGTAAGCAATTGACCTTGAGAAGGCGATCTTGGCCGACTTGGACAGCGAGGTCCGGG
Organism: Alnus glutinosa; assembly: GCF_958979055.1. Taxonomy (NCBI): domain Eukaryota; kingdom Viridiplantae; phylum Streptophyta; class Magnoliopsida; order Fagales; family Betulaceae; genus Alnus; species Alnus glutinosa. Next base: position 10,927,618 of record NC_084899.1, on the reverse strand, counting down.
CCGGAAAGGCCTGTGTACTGGCAAAGGACTCGGAACCTCGTCGGCCGAGAGAGAGAGGCTCTGGTAGGGAGAGGAAGTGGAAGCCTAGACAAGTCCAAGGAGCTTCTACTTCTTCTTCTTCTTCTTCTAAAGCTAAAGGTTTGGCAGCAATGGTGTTGCTGTTGAGTGTTGTTAATGGATAAGAGGAGCGCGCCAGAAGAGAGGCCTGCGGCCATTACAATTTACTCCACTTATTTTAGTGCTCCGTGTAATTTCTTCTATGCCCGCTTAATCGCACCCATATCTATATAATTTAATTTAAATATATATATCGCAGCATGGAATGGTTTCCAAGGGAAGAACCAACGCACTAGTGGCGTGCGGCGTGTCGTTTTTTAGCCGCATAAAAAAGGACAAGATGAACCGGAGAAGATCCGGCTAGTCTTATTTTAAGAGTAAAATTGTCTTTTTATATTTTTATAGACAATTTTACTCTCTAAACGTAACTAATTGGATGCTTTCCAGTTCAGTTGAACTAAAAAAGATCCAGAGACCCTAAAAAAAAAAGAGGCTAAAACCCTGGGGGCGGGCTATAATGGTTTCGTCCATTGCTAAAAAATTTGATAGTTAACTATAAAGTTGACACGGATTTATTACAAAATTAATAAATTAAAGTTAAAAAGTTTGACATGTTTAATTAATTGAGACCGTTAAAATTGACATTTACAATCTTATGCCTATATTTCGACACAACTTAAATTCAACATGCGATATTTAGAACTTATAATTTTTTATACGACCCGCACACCCGACACAAATCCAATATAAAATTAACGGGTTAATATTGAGAAGTCTGATTTGTTTAATTAAATGAGTTGAGTTAACATTGATCTACATAGTCTTATACTCTTACATCGACACAACTTTTAAAAACATTAATAAACCAATCAAACCATAAAACACTCAAATTTGTTTATACCAACACTTTTTCATAAAATAGAAAATTAAAAAAACGAAAACAAAAAATCTATCAAAAAAAGAAACAGAGCCAATATTAATTAATGGGTTGGAGATCAATTTGGCATAACCCTGAACCAACTCTTCAAAAAGACTAAAATCCCCTGAACTACAGAAAAGTTTAAGCTGTTTTGTTTCCATGCAGAGGAAGAAATCTGATTGAAATAAAGCCATGATAAATTTGGAATAGGATCCTCTCAATTTCAAATGAAATTGATACTATCAATTTCATGGTCAGAATTTAAAGTATTTAGATTATCGTTCCTTTAGTATGATCATTCCCATTAAATTTAAAACAAGAAAAATATTCTTTATCGCTTTTTTTTCATGATAAAGGATTTGAATTTTTTTTTTAAAAAGGGTATTCACACAATACTACATGCGATCACGTAATGAACGGAGATATTGACCATTAAAGATCTCAATCACGTATACATCAAAGTGTCCTACACTTTACATCTGAATTCAAGAACTTCTCAGGATTTAGAATAACTGTCATAAGTCGTCATACACATACATCATTCTTTATCACTATGTTTTATAGAAGAATGATGACTCACGTAGTCCTGTTCGGTATATAACACTACATTACCTCTCTCTCTCTCTCTCTCTCTCTCTGATTCACTTATTTTTGTCTCTTTCATGTGGGCTTTTTTGTATCTCTCTTTTTCAAGGTATGCTCCTAATATTTTTGATTTCTCATTGAGAATTGTTGAGATTTTGCTCAAAACCTAGGTTTTTGGTGTTTTGCAATTTTGCAATTTTGGGTATTTTCAGATCATATGCTTTTGCATTTAAGATATAGGTTTGTCATTACATCTTCTTGACACACATTTGTTGGTTTTTTAGAGGATTGATGTTTGGATATTCTAGGGTTCTTAATTTTGAAATTAGAGTTTTTAATTTCGTGACCTATTTAGATGTTGTGACGTGTTTTTCTCACTTTTTTTTAGTTCATTATATCATGTTTTCATATTGCTTTGGGAATTTATTTCACAAATCCATAGCGCTTTTGGTTTATTGTGTTGTTTTGAGGATGCCTATTTGTAACTTGCTGGACTTTGTTGGTTGTTACTTTGCCTTACTATTACCTTGGATCCCTTGAGTTCATCTTAGCAATCTTGTTGGATTGGTTTGCCTTGTGTTAATTTGTATTATCTTGGTCCATGAGTTTTAAAGAAAATTGCATGCTCTATTAGTATTTGCTCACATATTATGTGTTGCTTGGTTGCATTCTTTGGGAACATGTGTTGTGCATCCCTGATGCATTCCTCATTGCATTTCATGCATTCCGCTCCACCCTAGTGTCTAGGTGGAGTTCGGGTAGGCTTGGTGTAGCCTTGTGTGTATTTACCTTTGTTTTTGGGAATTTTTTTTCTTTTTTTTTTTTTCCATTTTGGTTGGGTGTTGTGTTTTGCAATAATCATGAACTTACCACTGAGACAAAAGAAGACCAAGTACCTGGCTTTGAAAGGAAAAGTGTTCCACAAGAAGGAGCGGATTGAAAAGCTTCAGAGGCCTCAAGTGAATGGAATGTCTAATTTCATTACCGATTGCGAACAATAGGATTTTAGACTACAAGGTTTATAATCTAAGATCTTGTGTGATAATATCATTACTCATACCATATACTATATTTGATGTAATCTAAGGACCATTTACATGGAAATCATAAATAAGCATATAAAGAAGATTATATGCCATATGCTCAAATAAATCAATAAATAACAACTTTATTTACTACAAACAATAATGTTATATAAATAAATACATTGGAATTTAGGACATAATCTTCAACTGCGGCATAGTCTTGCTCGATCCTAGCGAGAAAAGCTACCCTCTCGCAACGCTTGTTTCCCCCAAGACTGGGATCCTTAAGCGGTTACTCATCTTCCTTCTCCATCTAAGCGCATCCATCTGACAAATGGCCCTAGCTCCAAATAAAACCCTAAACAAACAACATTCAAAAAAGAAAATGGCCCTACAACTTTTTGGTAATTGGTAGTCCAAAATTTTGCTTCAAATCATGCAGATTTTGTTTCATATATATATAACCAAAACAAAAATTGTATATAATGAAATCCAATATCGTAAATAAGAAGTTACATGGGTGGTAGACCGAGTCGTCGTTGGCTGAAGAATCAGATTTGTGATACGTGAATACCGGTGAAATGGGAACCCCTTTTCAACAGTTAGGTTTATACAATACAACACACTGCTCCAAGAAACTTCGAGATGCTCACACCAATTTTAAGTCTCAGCTCTTAAGTTTAAAATGCCATCTGTCTTACCCGAATGGCATTTTCGTAATATCTACTCCACTTTGGTCTTAGTTCTACCACTTCGTTCGTGTGTATTGTTTCAAAGGGCCATTTAGTAATTTCACATTTAAAAATAAGGGCATTTTCGGCAGTTTATGTCATGTCCTGTCACGTGCACGACACATGGTGGATTTTCCATCCAAATTGACAAGGAGACCTAACAAAGTGGCCACTTTCAAATATATTGGTAGTTTGGGGTAGGCTTGGCAATTCGTGCATTCAGGTCGGGTTCGTGTCAACCCGACCAACCCGATTACATAAACGGGTTCGACACGAACCCGACCCGATTATTAATCGGGTAACCCGAACACGACCCGATAAACACGACTAATAATCGTGTAACTTGTTAACCCGACACGACACGACACGACCCGACACCAATTTCACATGTTTCAAGTTTCAACCTTCAATTTTAGTTTTTACCTTCATGTCTTCAATTGCCGGTTTCTTTCTTTGATATTTCTTTTCTTTCTTCATTTTCCACTCGGTTCGTAATTGATCACCATCTCTCTTTCTGTTACGGATGGGAGAAAGAAGAAGACAAGAGGAAGGAAGAAGAAGAAAATCAGAAGGGAGAGGAGGATGATTCTCTCTCTTTTCTATGCTGCGTGTTTGAACAAGAAGGAAGAAGAAGTGAAGAACCGAACAACTAAAAAGGGAAAAGAACAAAGAAAAGGGGAGAAGAGGGTGAACCGTGAACGTGAGGCGTGAATTTTTTTTTAATCGGGTTATAATCGTGTTGGCGGGTCAACCCGCGGGTTGACCCGCCAAACACGATTATAATCGGGTCATAATCGGGTCAACCAATTATGACCCGAACCCGATTATAACAAACACAAACCCGGTTTTTTCGTGCCGTGTTCGCGGGTCGTGTCAAAAATTGCCAACCCTAGTTTGGGGGACCAAAGTCCTAGCGTTGATGGTTTGGGGGGTTACTTCCAAAACGACTAGTAGTTTGGGGGGCTAAAAAGTAATTTTCTCTTATAATTAAGTACCATAATTCGTAAATGATAGTATATTACTATCACTACAAAATACACCATTTCTTGAACATTGCTAAAAAACCAGTGAAAACGTTGTGTTTTGGTTTCCAGTGGATTGAAATTAAGTTTAATAAATTATTAATTAAATATTAATTATTGACCGTTGATTGAAACAATGTCGAATGTGGGTCGTTCGATGCGTGATGGTAGGTTATAGCTTTAACGCATGTTCTTGAGTGGAAAGTATTTTGTGTTCTGCTTGTTCATGAGCACACCTAGATCCAACAAGTTTTAATGAATCATCAAATGCCCAACTGTAATCCACGATAAAGATGTCTAATTTTGTTGACCTGGCGCCAAGTTTAGAATAGACATGCCTGTAGGGAAACAATTTTCACGAAATTTATTTAACACGGTTTCACTTTAACGCATGGTGACCTATGCCTGACAACGTTCCTTTCAAAATTTAAAACGTGCATGCCTTGGTCTTGTGTAAATGTGTAGGATTATGGAGTATAGCTGTAAAGTCTCTACTGCAATCCAATGTAACACATGGACCATTTATCTTGTTTTGTAATCAGAATGAATGGCCTTCATTCAACCATCAGATCATCGGACTCCAATTCACGGTCTGCTACAACTCATCCATACATGTGGCAGGTGAGATCACCAAACCCACTCCCATATAATTATCTAGTACTTGTGTTTTGTTGAATATTAAATTGGCATTCCTTGCTCAAATAAACGCATGTCAAAAGTACACCTAACACACTATGATTGTCTCGAGAACTTCAATTTACTTCTTCTTCTTTTTTCTTTTTTTTCTTTTTTTTTTCTAGACTTCAACTAAACACTAAAAGCTCTTAAACATTCTAAAAAATAGAAAATATATTAAACAAAAAACCAAAAGCTTATTCTTCCTGAATTCATCCTTCTTCTAGACTTAGATGGTGCAAGACTTCACTACACCTTCATGTAGATGGCGCAACAGTTCTCAATACTTCTTTCAGACTTCATCTAAAGCTAAAAGCTCTTAAACAAAACACTAATCACACGTCTCAACACGTCTGGCGTTCACTGGCTTGGTCCGACGACGTCTATCGACAGCGGCTTACATCAACAGCCAGTTAGCGATGGCATTATTGTCCACTCAAAGTGGCAACACCGCAACAAGGCATCCAGAGAAGTTCTACCGGGGGTATGGGGTAAAGGATTATTTTGGGAGTCGGGGGTCGTTTTAACCCTCTTGCCCCTTGCTCGCTGCTGTGTACACAGTGGCCGTGCTTGGTGCTTAGTGGTGCAAATCTTGGGTATTTATTTTTTTAATAAAAGAAGACACCACCCAAGTCGAGCCGAGTACTCAATAAGGCACTCGGCTCAACTAATGAACGAGTTAGAGCTCGAGCTTGTAGAAAGATTTCTCCCTGGCAAGCCAAGCTCGAGCCCAGTTTCTTGGCTTGACACAAGCTCGAGTAAAAACTGGACGAGCCGAGTTAGAACAAACACTACTCGCTTAAGCTCGGCTTGTTTACACATCTAGTCCACAAACACGATTATATCACCAAAACTCAAGAGTCCTTTAACAAAAATCACAAGGCCAATACTTCTAGAATCCATCTCAACAACACTGTGATAATTTGGCCAAGCCCCCACAAGGGAAACCCACAATCAAAATAAGCCTTAATCTCAAACAACACCAAACATTCATTCGATTTCCCAAAGAAAACACCCCAATACTTTCCAACCAAAACAATCGATTACAACTACCACCGCAAATCAAACACTTAGAGCCAAGCTACAATCGACCAACTCCTATCACTACTCAAGAAATCACATACCACAAAATCTTCAACATAATGGAAAATTAAATTGGGGAAAGAAACCCCAAATAATGGTACCCACCATTCGGTCAACATTAGAAATGGAAAACTCATTCGGACAACGACCGAAATACTGAAGAGGATCAAACCCAAACATCAAACCCTCAAATTCATACAATCCATTCTCATCAACCTCTCCATAAAGTAACCCAATTAATTTAGACATCACTTTTACAAAAATACTAGGAATTACCTACTGGAAGAGTTTCTAAGCTTAGACACCACCGGTGTTGGCATTACTCCGCCACTCACAGTGTCTGAGTTGAGTTTATCTAAGCTGAGCCCAAACTTGCTCATGATTGTTTATGTTCGTTTACAATCCCAATAATGATGATGCAAAATTATATTAAAGAAGAAAAGAAAATAATTCATATATATAATTTTTTTTTTTTTGAAAAGAATAGATTGACTTTATTGATATTAATCAAAAAAGTAAATATTATAGATAAAACGTGGGATATCCTCCATTCAAATCTCATCTATGACATGCTGAACTTTGGCCTTGGCCAAACCATGGGCTGCAGAATTTTCTTCTTGCTTGACATGGCCAATCTATTATCAAGGCAACAAGTAAAGTACCCCTCTGGTGTCCTTCAGTATTTAGGGGTGTACAAGCGGTACGGTTATTAACCGGAAATAACCAGTAACCACTAATAACTGGCAACAACCGCTAATCAGACAAAACCGAAAAATTGGGAAACCGAAAATAACCGCAACCGGTTTTTATAATTATAAATAATATATATATATATATATATATATATACCACCTCAGCACCTCACGCATGTGGAACTGCGAAAGACTCGGGAGTCAAGACTTTAAGTATTTGATTTCAAAAAAAAGAATGAAAATAAATAATGACTTATAAACAACCAAGTGTGTGTTCGTGTGCAACAAAATATCTTAAATGCGGAAAAAAGAAAAAAAAAAAAAAAAAAAAAGAAAGAAAAAAGAGACAAGATATTTATTGACGAAATGGAAACTCTGTGAAGAGAAAAATTACTTTGGGGTAGCCAAACCCAGGAAATTCACTATCCAAAGACAAAGCAAGTTACAAAGCACTCGTACTCACAAAACCTATTGCAATAGTCATACCTTTAACTATAACACGAAGTCCTTCGTGAACGCTTCCCAACCAAGTCTCCTACTTGAAGGGGTCTTTGATAAAATCATTTACCTTAGGGCTGACCCCTAAGATAAATTTTATACGAACTGTTGAGCACATACCGGCAACAGCTAGAGAACTAGTGGATCTTCAAATCTCTATAAACACCCTCTCTAAGCACTATGGAATTCTATACAGACTAGACCCATCTATTTATAGGCTTCAGAAAACTTAATTCTAGACAAATTTGGACTCTGGCTGTAGAGCGTTCGGATGGAAGTTAGCCTCGTCTGGATGGTTTTCTGCGACCTCTTTTCTAGAATAGCGCGATTCTTCCCAAAACAGGATCAAGTCTGGACGGCTTGGCTGAGCATCCGAACGGTCTTCACTGTAACTTCTTTCCACGTTCGTAAAGGAAACCCTGAATATTCTGGAACGCTAGGTGGCGTCCGGACATGTTGTCACGTCGTCCGGACATCTTGCAGAAACTTCCCAAATAGTGTCGACTGAAATCCAACTCCGTGTAAAAATCGGAGAAGTTTAACCTAGCGTCCGGACGGTGTTGCTCTGACGTCTGGACGTCTTCAACACTGAAGCTTCTAGATATTTAGGGGCGTCCAGACGCCTTCAAACGCCTGTTCGGACGGGTGCACAGGAACTGGGTTGATCTGACTTGAAAAATGCATGGAGTCTTCATGGACATCTTCTAGAACTTTGTGACCAGTCACATGGCTTGAAACGAACACTGTTCATATAACTTGAAGACTTTGAATAAAAACAGATAAACCTGCTTAAAATGCAACCGTTACATAAAGTATTTTTGTCATCCAGAATGTTGCCAACATAAAATACTAACACAAAGGAAGTAATGTTGCATTGTTGTATACCACCTTGGTTTGGTTGTAACTTTGCATTGTTGGGGTTTAGCTTGTGACAAATCCCTCTTTTCATCTAACCCAGATTTCTCTTGATTTACCGTGTGAGTCTTGAGAAACCACTGTGCAGTTACTGCATGAGGAGTAGGAACTGCGTTGTTGGGGTTTGGCTTGTGACAAATCCCTCTCTTCCTCTAACCCATACTTTCCTATTGTTTGCATAATTTGATTTCAATTTTTGTAAAAAAAAAAAAAAAAAAAAAACAAGAAAAAAGAAAAATTCAACAATTAAAGAAAACCGATTATTCGGTTAATAACCGGTTTAAAATAACCGGATAACCGGCGATTAGTAAAAATCGCAATCGGCCTACCGATTACGGTTGCGGTTGTTAAAATAGGAATAACCGGGGACCCCGGTTGCGGTAGTGGTTATGAGCAAATAACTGCTACCACAACCGGTTGTACACCCCTACTAGTATTTTAGCAAATCTACTCAAATTCCTCTCTTAGGATTTCATTGCATTGACCACTTGTAATGCATTTCCTTCTAGAATGATATGCCTTTGGCCTAACTCTCTGCAAATTTTCGCTACACAAGGAGCTCCCATGGCTTCTGCCACTATGGGGTCTGGGCTAGCCTCTTTTGTGAGACTTTGACCTACAATGACACATCCTTCTTTGTCCCTGACAAGAATGCGAGTACCAATACACCCATTTAGCTTATCTACCGGCACGTCCCAATTTGCTTTTTGAAACCCAGTCGATGGGGCCTTCCATCTTTCTTGGGTTGAGCTAGTCCCTTCTGGCGCCTGTTCTTTGTCTTTCAAGTGGGCTTTCCTGAATTCATCAATGGAAATTGTTGCCTAATGAACTAGGTCGTTCAGGTCTTTAAAATCCCCCTCGTGCACTACAAAATTTCTTCCGAACCAAATCTTTCATGACATAAACACAAAAAATATCCTAAGGTGGTATGCCCCTTGTCTTTCTTTCTCCATATGGTATGCACCAGCGTACAGAGAAATATCCTAAGGTGGTTCCCCGCCATATCACAACATCCTTGTGGTTGTGAATTTACCTACCTCGTCTCGTCATTGGTGAATATTTCTTTGATCAACCTAGTATAGAAATATTCTGAAGGGAAAAACACACTTAAAAAACTTGATTGTTGCGAAAACATTTTTCTTTTCCATTTTGTGAGAATTTGTCCGCATAAAAAATGGGGTTTAGCGTGGATTTTCCTGAAGGAAATGCAGACAAGCTGCCTATACAGAATAGCCACATAGAGCTTGGCTTATGCTTTTGCATGAGCATTTTCACCGTGGGTACGTGCCAATTGAAAAAGTTCATCCGTGTTTATTATAAATACATTCTTTTATGCTTACGTGGCAAAGCATACACATTTTGTTGTAGAGGCCAATCCATCCAATACCAGATTCTCTCTCTCTCTCTCTCTCTCTCTATATATATATATATATTTTTTTTTGGTTTTTCGTACTTCTTTTTGGCATTGTTCAAAAGAAACAAAAGGGATGATACAATACAACAGTATTATTGTTATTCTACTTCTCAAAACTTTCAACGGAGAAAGGATGAGAGACAAAGAAAGAACATGAGCCAAGGGAACACCCATATCTTCCTTTGTTGTGCTTTTTCTCTTCTTTTAATGGCTTACTCACTGCAAAAGCAACACAACCACTTTGAATGCATGTGTGTTTGTGTTTGTGTGTGTGTGAGAGAGAGAGAGGGCCCTCCCTCCTCGGGTTACTTTTTCTTTCTTGCTCCCCAGGCAAACCCTCTTTTTAGGAGTGAAATTCATCAGTAACATGCCAAGAAAATTTTTGTTCAATTCCAATATCCATCTTTTTCTGACTGTACACTTTTTTATTTAATCCCCACCTATTCCTCATTCCTCTTGGAGCATTTCTCTATTTTACATACCCTGCTACTACCAGAGACCAATATATCTGAATTGCCCACCACAAATAAAACAATTGAAAAAAGAACGTTTTGATCACCTGCTGTATCTCTCTTAAAGATATACACCTTCATGCGAACCACCCACCCCCTCCTTGTCTCTCTCTTTATCAACACCTGTCAAAAAGTTATCCATTTAACGTCCCTAGGGCTTTTCCCGCCATCGGCCGATTAGCCACACCGCCTATTTGCAGCATTCACACCCTGGCGTCCTGCTGTATGGCGGCTTTCACCCGGATTAAGCCACCCAAAAAAATTGGGTTTTCTTCAAAATTTCACTTGTCCACCACAAAAATTCTGTGTATGAAGTCTCGGAATCTTTTTGAGTATAGCTTTGGATCCACTGCTGAAATGGAGGTGGGATCCACTTGGAAGGACTTGTAGGCATGTTCTAGCTTTTTGCTAATATCATAATCTTGGAGAATGTCAATGATTCCAAAGAAGAGAATCACGTCAAAGATCTCCCGACCACACTGTGATGGGGTTGAATTGCTACTTCCACTACCTGAATCCTGATCCAATCCAACCCTCAACACCAGCTCTGCTCTTGCAGGCATGTTTGCCCCTAGCCGGATTAGTGGTCCCCTGGAATATTTGAATGCGTAAAAGATTAGTACATGAATTACACAAACATCAATGAACATGATACCATCATTCAAGACACATTCATACAAATAAAGTCAATCATTGGCACAATCATCACTCAACTACTACTAAAGTTTATAACCTAGAATTCACATTCATATAGGCAACAATCTGATATTGAGAGTTATCATTCAATAAGTCCTTAAATAGCAATTCATCTAATATAAAAAATAAATTATCAATGGAAAAGGTATGAGAATTCTTTCCAATTTATCAGTCAGTGACTGGAGATGGACCAAACAATTCAAAAAACAAAGCTTTCTTTCTATCTAGGCAAGCGCGAAGACCCCACACGCACCTCTTACCTATGAAATTCCTCCCAATTTGCCACCACAACTCTATGTCACTTTCAATCATTTCGCACAACAAGATCAAATTCTTAGAAAGAGATTATTTGATACTTCACTTCAAAAAATGATTGGGAAATAAATATATCAACCACAAAATTTGTGGTTTTCTTGTTTGTAAATTGTGGCAGATGCCTAGCAATGAAGTATGTGCAACTCATGGGCCCCAACATAAGATTTCCATAAGAAGAAATGCTGTATCTGGGCTTAGTCATCTGATTTGTAAGCTTAACCAGCACTTTCTCTGGTACAAATTCAGTATATGAGGAAAAGTAGCAATCCCTAATTACCGGAACAACAAATTATGAGGTGCATAAGAATGTCTGCAGCACCAAATAATGTATTTTTGTCTCATAACCAAAACAGCAGAGCGGATTTACATTGGAGAGTATGATCTATGGCAAGTTACAGCAATCCTCGGAACTAATAACAAAGAGCATAAGCAACAATATAGAGCAAAAACACATACCGGTCTACCAGAATCCAATCCTTATCCTGCAGCTCTACTTTATTCAAATGATATCCTCGAATGAATGTCTCATTGTGATGCATATCTCTTCTGCCTGAAAAAGGCACAAGACACAGTAGTTAAAGCTTTTTAATTGTCCAACATATTTCTCGAGTTCTATTTTAATTTGTGTTGAAAAAGCACCTGAAAACATATCGAATGGTGACATCTTCATCTCACCACCTGAGTATTCATCACAGAAGTGAACACCAATTAAAAGACTGTAATCCATGATTCTTTCCCCTTCCAAGAATTCACAGTCTCTATCAATTTGCCTGAGTACAAACCATGATATAAGACCAAACTTTAAGAATATCATAATTGGAGCACACACGCGCATGCACATATTCAAGGAAGAGGGGGTGGGGGGATGAAGGGGCAATAGTAAAATATGAATGAATGAGATTAAATTATATCGAACTCATAGGAATTTACCAGATAAGTTCTTGAAACCATGAACCTTCCAAGTGAAACACATATTTCAAATCAAGGTCCTTGAGTGTTGTTGTCTCATCTATTTCCTCCTCGGGCTTATCAGTTGTGCGGCCATAAGAAGAACCTTTGAGGTCAAACCGTTTGTGGATACGGTATTCCGAACAAAATAGATTGCCCATCACGATAAAACGTGTCTGGTTTATTTATGGTGACATTACCAATATTAAATGAATATAGAGAAGTGTCAGAATATGAAAGCACTCGAATGCAACAAATAAATAAAAAATAGTCTCTCAAAATCTTACCTTTTGACCTCCCACTGGTTTAACACAATGAACGCCAAAAAATTTTGTTACCAAAGAGTTCTTGTACTGACAAAAATGTTGGTAGTAACTTGGAAGCATCCTAATAAGCACCTGAAGATGGTTACAAACTAATAGTGACAGTCTATTGACACTGGATTAAATGTATTTCAAACAAAGAATGTAAGAAGTGGAAAGGAGTATATGGAAACAAGTGCTTGTTGTCAAATCTGCAACTAGAGTTTATTGTATACTTTTCCTAGTTGCGTGTTTTGTTTCTTCTCAAATTTAATGAATTTAGAAGCCAAAGGGGGCTAGCAACTAACCTTGACTTCAGATTTCTTGACAGTTTTTATCACAAGTCGGTCATCTTGAGTGAGGTAGAATAAACTTCCACTCTTTCCAGGAGAAGACAACTCCCTAAGTGCGTCATTTCCACAAATAGCAAGCATGTAATCCGCCGGATCTATTGCAAATAATTCCCTCAGATGTCTAAATACCAAAGAAACAGGTTACCACCATTTTGTTAGGAAAGTCAACATATACGCAAGGGAACCCAAAATGTCAATCCAACCAAATTACGTAGGAACGCTGGAAAAAACAAAGCCAAAAGACAAGCAAAATGGTATATCTGAACACCAAATACCTGAACACCATTGGACAATAATCCTTCCATTTGAAGTCCATCGATTGATGTGGGGGCGTACACTTGGATCCTTCCGGTGGAAACCTCGTCCAAAACTTTTCATTGGGGTCAAAATCCCCTGGCCTAAGCTCCCGCAGAATTGAAGCATGCTTTCCCACAGAGTATCTGCAAGCGAAAATCAAGCAAATAACCAAAAAATTATTCAAAAGAACCAAAGAAGAAGACAACAAAAACAAAACTGGAGGCAACCAATAATAGCAAAGGGATAAAAAGTGCAAAAAGAAACAAAGCACCTGATGCCCAGTTGGACGTTAAGCATCAAATCGTAGTTCTTGTGCCCCTTGGATACCATCTGCCCCGGCTTCTTGATCTCGATCTCCCCATTGGCAGACAAACCCGGACTCCTCGGTGTCTGCGCGATAGAACCTGCATACCTACACTCCTTGCCGTCCTTATAGAACATAGAGGCCTCCACATTATCCACTATATCACAAGTAATATCCCCAGCCTCTCCATCCAACTCCCAGATACAAATCCGCGGAAAATTCACGTTCCTGGCAACATCGAAATCCACATTATCCACGTCCGCCGACGACCTCTTCCTGGCAGCCCCCACCTGAAAATGGAAATCCTTACCCCAATTGCCGGCATTGCTACTCCCATCGGCCCAAGTGAAGACTCCTCTGCCCTTGGGCGCCCCATTCTCCCAGTGGCCTTGATACGTGTTCCCGTTGGCCCAAACCAAAACCCCTTTCCCGGAAATGACACCGTTCTTCCACTCACCCACATACTCATTCCCATTGCTCCACACATACCTCCCCCCGCCATCCTGCAAATTGCATTTCCAGGAGCCTTCGTAGACATCACCATTGGCGTAGCACTTCTCTCCCAAGCCGTGCTTGCGATCGGCGACCCAGTAGCCCTTGTAGGTGTCGCCGTCGATGCCAATGAAGGTGCCGTGGCCCTCCATTCGGCCCGACTTGAATTCCCCTTCGTAGGTGGCTCCCGAGGGCCACGAGAACTTGCCTTTGCCACTTGCCTTTCCCTTCTTCCACTCCCCTTCGTACATGCACCCGTCCGACCACAGATACTTGCCGCTCCCGTGCGGCACGTTCCCCAAGAACGCTCCCGTGTACAGGTCTCCGTTTGGGAGGACCTTTTCCACGGTGGCGTTCGTGGTGCCGGCGGTGGGAGTCACGCGCCGCGACCCGGCTGGGGATCGCGTCCGACCCACCACCACGCGCGGTGGAGCGACCACAAACAGCACCTCCTCTTCTTCTTCTTCTTCTTCTTCTTCTTCTTCTTCTTCTTCTTCAGATTTTTGCTTCTTATAATTGCTGTTGTTGTCAGTTGGGTCAATGGTTTTTTCAGAGAAACTCAGCAGAGTCTCTTGCATTTCTCTTTCTTTCCTCTTCTTCTTCTTCTCCTCTCCTTGTCGTTGTTCTTCAGATTTGGGGCTGACACCGGAAACCGGGCAAGGAGGGCAGTGTCTTCGGCAGCATTTCTCTTTCTCTGATTTTGGTTTGATTTGATGATTTAAAATCTGGTTACTGTTGCTTTGGAGAAGGGTAGAGAATCCTACAAACACAGAGAGAGACAGAGAGAGAGAGAGGAAAGCAAATGGAATGAAGATGTATTTTTCATTCCATTGAGAAAAACAGAGGAAAATACTACTCTATAACCGAGGAAATAAAAGAGAGAGAAGATCCATATATAATTTTAACTTTAAAGAAATCGTAAATTTTTTCAATTACTTCCTCTTTAGGCATCAAAATCCTTAAAAAAGAAATTGCTACTTATAAAAATGTGTCATGTTACCAAAGAATTTTTCTCTTAAAATGATTTATTTTTACTTTTATAAAGACATTTTTTCTTTGTAAAATCAAAAATTAATTTTTTCTTCAAAATATTTTTAAGAACAAAAACTCAATAAAAATATATTCAAATCTCAATTATAACCGGAGCACAATTTTAAAAACGATCAAAATTACATAATTTGAAAATAACAAATGGGAGAGAATCCTAATTGGGCGGATGATGGGGCCCAATGCCTTTGCCTAGGGAAAGGGAACGTTGGTGGTGTGTCTACCACATTGCCGTTTGCAAATTGCAAATTTTGCAAAAGCAATAATAAGATGTGCGAGCCACTCCCAGTCCTCCACCCCTACCACCACTCTTTCCTTTTGCTTTTGGACTTTAATGACCAACTTGCCCTCCCCGATTTCCCATTATTCCACACCTGCAAATCTCTATTTTTTTATTTTTCTACGTGTTTTACCAATGCGTGATTCTCGCCGACGCTATCAAAGTGGCGGCGTTTGCCTAATTTCCATTGACTGCGGTGACTCTGCCTTCCGGCGTTCTTTCAATTTGTAATTTCACACGCCAAAAAGCCTATTTTTAAACAAAATTGTTATAAAATAAATAAATAAATAAAAAAACGTTTAAAGAATGATAGGGAATTTTGGGGTACTTGGTGCTATTTGGAAAATTCAGAATACGGACATTCAAGAATATTAAATTCAGATGGTGGGGAAGTGATTGCACGATTGGTAAACCAAGTTACAAGTAGGGAAGGGGATCTTATTGAAAGCAGTGTATTTCCTTCTTCCAAAAAAAAAAAAAATTGTCAAACAATTCAAAGAAGAAAAAAAAAAAAGGTCAAAATTCACTTAGACAAGTTCGGAGAAGACGGAGTAATCCAATACTTGAGGATATACGAGCTTCAAAGAGCTTACGTGTTTTAATAAAGCACTATTAATTAGTAAAACAGTGTTGGAGATTGCTATTAAACCCAGATAACATTTTGTCAGCATGTGATTTGCTCAAATATGGGCTTTCATGAAGAATAGGGGGATCGCAAAGATGTTAAAATTTGAAAGGATAAGTGGATGCTAAACCTGATTACTTACTCTGTTGAGTCACTGAGGAGGATGGAAGATGAAGATCTCAGGGTAGAAGAGCTCGTAGACCAAGATGTTAAATAGTGGAATATTACTTTTATTAAAGAAATATTTTAGGGAGATAAGGTAAATATAATATGTCAACTACCTTCAATTAATAACGGCAAAAAAGACGTGATGATTTGGAGAGTTACATCTCCAGGAGATTTTTATGTGCATAGCACTTTATTATATATAGAAAAAATGAAAAGATATGAAGCAAGCGGAAGACTCTAAACGTTAGAGATAAGGTAGATTGTGGAAAACAATTTGAATACGAAGGTGCCAAATGACGTGAAGATGTTCCTATGGAGAACATCCAATGATCTTCTCCCAATTGAGAACTTGTTAAAAAGAGGTTTTGTAAGGGATTCTTTATATTTTACATGTAGGTTGGAGGGTGGGAAGTGTTAAACATATTTTATGAAGTTGCTCGTCAGCTAGGGATGTATGGGGTAGTGTGGGAAAAAGGTTCAAAAGGGTCATGGAGGGGGACCTACTTTTATAAATATCATGAAGGAAATGTTAAAAAGGTGTAATGAAGAGGAATATGAACTTCTAGCAGTGATAGCACAGACAACTTAATTGGTTTAAGAGAAATACAGTAGTTCATGGGGCGTGTTCATTCATTCCAACCAAAATCTCCGCAGGGCAAGTGTTGACTAATGTTGTAGAAACACAACGGAAGTGGAAAAATCCCCTACATCAAGGTTGGGTAATCATAGCTAGAAGCACAACCGTGTGTGTAATATTAGAATAAGTAGTGGCAGAAGCATTGTTTGCATTAAATGCAACGGAGTTTAGTCGGGATATGGGGTTATAATAAATTTGTTGGTACAGTTTCCGATATGGTGACTTATTGCCTCTAAATGCGTTATCTCCGCAACCTATAAGACAAAAAGATTAAACAAATGAGCTTGTCGGATGTGCTAACGAGGTCTCACTCTAATGCCTAAGTCAGATTCTTGTAAACAAATATCAGGGAATATGAGAGCACAGTAAAGTCAGAGAGATCAAAGAGTTTTGATACCTCAGCCCTGGGGTAGTGACCTATTTATAGGCATGTAGTTCTAATACATTAAGTGTGCTTTGATTATAGTTCGATTACGATTATAACCCCTAGACTGTGTAGGATTAGGTCTTATTCCTTGGGGAGTCCTGTTCGGGTAGGACTAGTCTTCAGCCGAATTCAAACAGGTCTCTTATCTCGTATCTCGTGGGATAAGTGGTTATCCAGAAAATTTCGAGATAGTCATTCTACGGCTTTCTAGGGATTATGGATCAGATCTTCCTATAATCTCCTTCGACAATTTTGGGATAAGGCTTCCAGCTTATTCAATCCATATCTCCTCGTGGTGGTCCCGAGAAATCCGTTATCGTGACCAGCTAGATATTAATATGTTGTGTGTATTCTTCTCATGTTCCTGGGACAGTGATAATCCCAAGAGGTATCAACTGTGCTTATCCCCGGCTCTAGTAAATGAGAATATTTATAAGATTTTGTAAGGAATATCCAAAACAGTTATGACCGACCCAATCTTCATGGGCCTTTCTTCAAGTCGGATACATCGACTGAGCCCACAAGCAAACTGTTATGGGCTTGTTTCGGCTTTGGGAATGATTATTTCCCCAACAAAATTATTTTGGAGGGTGATGCGATACTAGTAGTAAATGAGGTCGTAATACCCCAAAAATAATAAAATAAATTAAAACATAACAAGTAACTAAATCTCATCTTTACTTGCATTGGTAATTTATTCATTTGAGAGCTTTGAAATAATTTTCTTAAAATATCAAAATAAATATATATAATTTTAAACCATGCCTGAATGTTTGAAACATCTTTGGAATGTTCGATGTGGACCCCATGACTCGAACATTCAAAGCATCTATGGAACATTCGATGTGGACCCCTTTCCTTGTTCAAAAACAATACACTGAAGTTTGAAGCATCTTATAGGAAGGATAAACAAGAATTTTTAGAGGTAGAAGATGATAAATAGTATACTGTTGGAACATCGTGCGAGTTGTTACAATAGTACCGTTCGAGCAATGGTCAAGACCGTTCTAAGGATGTTGACCATTTGAACACTACTCAAAGACCGTTCTAATGGTACATGACAGAATGCAAAATGCCTAGAGCTTCAAGTGCTAGAATAGGGTTTACGATTTAAAGACCCAACTAATGATATGATATTTTGTTGACGAAGAGGTTGAGGCTTTTCGAGGAAGGATTTATAGAGGACTTTTACAACTAAGGTGAGTAAACTCACGTGAAACCTAAAATAATGATTGTTTGACATTCATGTTTTAATATGAAATGTGCATCTTGTATTACCATGAAATGCTTTATGATTTAATGTTGTGAGCCCTGAATTTCTAAGTAAAGTAATAATTTGTACGCTATATAGAAGAGAGTTACGACTTGATGCATAATTATAAATATGTATATAAGTACTTCATCAACATGATTTATTGTCTTACTTACCTATTGAGAACTCCTACTGCCTGAAATTTGATATACTCATATGTTTCATAAAAGAATAGGTCCACTACATACTTATGTGTTTCATGCGTAACTACTCACTAAATCGTAGATAGAATTACATTTCATTTTCCACTTGTAAACAACCTTGTTTTATAGCTAAGCTATGCTTAGACCATGATGAAGGGGAACCCGAGGCCTCCTTACCTAGTTTTATATTGTCGAGAGCTATGTGAGACTATCTTTGTATTTAACAATGTTGTACTTCTCTTCAAAAAAAAAAAAAAAAAAACAATGTTGTGCTTAAGTTATGACTGAATTTACTATGACGTAAGATCTATATTTAAGATTAACTTATGATGAGACTTACTTATTAGTAGAATTGCTAGGTGATGATACCTAAGTTTTTCCATTGCAAAACTCGCTAAAGAGGGATGATAATAGCATCCCTGGTTAATTATTAGTTCATTAAGTTGGAGGCTTTATAGCTAGGCCATGATTGGGTGGTTGTTGATTGAAGAATACTTGAACCTCTTGAGGTTGTTGGACTAGCCTGTGTGGAGAAGATGAATCATGGCCGGAAGCCTGACTTGAGACCCATTCCTTTATGGGTTATGAGCCTGATTGGCATGTGAAGAATTTCGGGTCAAAAGCCTAATAAAATATGTATGGGCCATAAGCTCAAAAAAAATATGGTATGGGTCATAAGCCTAATAAATATGTGGATCGTTGATGGAAATGTTGTGAGCTCTTTTTAGTGAAACTTTGGCCTAAAATCATGGTCCAATTTGAATCGGCCTCTTCCATTGAATGAGATTGTACCACATGGACTGAGATAAAAACATCAACGCTCAACACTATTCACTTTCTTTTAGCCTTTAGTTCAGTTCTTCTTTAACTTGAAATTGTTGGCCTAATTGTTCAAGAGCCATTTCCTTCTTGTTATATTTCAAAAAAGTTCTTTGTTCTTTCGAGGATTGAGGAAGTTTATCAATAATAGACAAGACAATCATTTCCTCATTCATTTTCATGTTATATTGGTTAATTAATCTAAAGATTTCATTGAATTGTTCAACAACAGGATTAGAATCAACCATCTTATCGTAGCATGAAATTTTTTAGGTTGTGCCTCCAAAAGATACTTAGTCTCAAGTCCATCCCATTAAAGCTATTTTCATCCTAGACAATTTGCTAGCAAGAAAATGAACACCCAATCCATATAGTCAAGATGGTATCCCTCTACTTCTTGGAAACAAGGGCAAACTAAAGTTTGAAACAAACTATGGCATGTCTCATGTAGGAATGTACATGCGGACATATATTAACCATTTGCATCCGCTATCCGCACGTGCGGTTAGCAAAAACCATTTTTTACGTATGCGGATGTGAATAGAAATTTTAAGGTATTCAGATGCGGTTATTATCGCATCCGCATACCCTTCGTATATAATATATATTTTATATTTAATAAATTCACTAAAATGACATCGTTTTAGATTAGGTATAAATTATGTTTGTATTAATTTGATTAACAACATTGCTATCTCGTGTAGAACTTTGGCAAAAAAGCAAAACCAATGTGAAATCAATATATTTTCAAAAGATTAGCTAGGCTTAAAAAAAATTTAAATAAGCCCAAAACACTAAAAATTGGCCTAAATTATTTTAAAAATCGTTTAAAATAGGTTTTAATAGAACCACAAAAAAAACCCAAAAGACAAAAATAAACCCATTACCTATTATGCAAATAACGGATAATAACCGTATGGATGTGGTTAGTAAAAACATGATGTAGACATCTAAAAGTATGCGGTTATGAATACTGCAAATAACCGCATTCGCATGTACACCAATAGTCCCATGCATGTTGAGTGATAAATAGTTGTAGATGGGCGTAGTGATAAATAGTTCAAAATGTACACAAATGTGTTTTAAGTGCATTCAGTATAGAATAATGATAAAGATTACATTTTTATCCCCACAATGCTGAATTTTTGACTCATTGTGGTATATAACATTCATTAGAATATAATGGTACTGGCACTAAGCTTGTTAGAATTGAAATCACGATAACCAACAATATTCCCTTGCTTTAATTGGCTTCTGATACTTCATTACATCATTTATTGCTTTCACTAATGGAGTGAGGAAGATATTTGAGTATGTTTACATTATCAGTAACATGTTATATTTGTTAAAAATATATTCTCGTTTCTTATCATGAACATCAACTCAAGTAGGATATCTATTGCATGTACCTCTGGAAGGAACGGGCTAGCTAGCAGCCACATGTTCAAAACTTGGAGATGGCAAGTCGGGGGAGAGCCTTCCACCAGGATGGGATTGATGTCTTTTATATACTAAGCCATAAGACCATCCTCAATCTTGTTTTACGCATTTTCTGTGCCCCTCTTGAACTGCTCGGAATGGCAAGCAGGGAAGCTCATCTTCCAGTATATTTGAAGAAATAAACAATTTTTTTTTTTTTTTTTTTCAAAGCCTTCTATAAAGAAAGAAGAGACGGAACGGTAAAAGAAATAATCAGGGAGAGGGAAAAATGTGTTTTTTTTCTTCTTCTTCTTTTTTTGTGGTGGGGGTTGTTACTCGAAGTTTGGATCAGTTGGGAGTAGGTGTCCAAAAATGTTAGGGCATCCTTCCCAGTTATGCTTTTCCCTCGCCTCCCAGTAACCACCAATATAGCGGTATGTATGGCTACTTTTGTCCTTAGCAAACCATCTTGGCTTCCACCCACTCTCTTGCATCTGCCTTGCCTGCAAAGTCATATTGACAGGATTTCCATTATTGCCATCCATTTTCCAAGGTATGGGGAAGAAAGAAGAGAATAGAAGTAGTATTTAATTAAGGCGTGCGTGGACTGTACTTGTCGCTGTTTCTGTTCTAGCCGCAACTTCTCTGAATTGGCCATTTCATACTCCCCATTCTCTAAACACCTCTGATCAGGCCTGAGTCTTGAATCTGTTGGTGGCAGCTTCTCCTGTTTATTAAATTTAATATCAGCAGTGACAATGCTAGAATTTGTTCTTAACCTTAACAAATGGGGAAATTGGGGGAAAAAGAAAAGGCAGTAACCTTAAGTCCAGGCGTAAGCTCATTCATCGTAATGGCAAAGCGCGTTAGATCATATCTGGTCGGATATTTGGATGGCTTGCTCCGCTTCCATAGCAAATGGGGGGTCTCCAACAATGAATTTGATCTTTTCTCTTTCCTAGAACCATCGCCTGTTACATAACGCATTCCCTCATCCCATTTCCCAATCATAGTTGCCATTGTTTTACCATTCTTATCTTGGACAGAACCTTGCACCTGCAATGAAATCATGACAAAACTCTATATCTGTTAGAACAAGATCAATAAATGATGTGTAAGTAGATGTTATCGATGGAACCTACTCTTAATTTTTATTTTTTATTTTATTTTAAAATGGTTTTATGAAAACAAGTTTAGGCATTCTCTTTGCATTTGATCGTGGCTTCATTACATCTGTAATATACATGATCTTTTGCACGTTATGGTTGCTTACTGCAAAGACCTGCCTTGGGGCTTATTATTTCCTCCAGGATCTATGTTTAGGTCAATGCATGTGGGTGTTGTACAAAATTATCTAGCCTCTATAATGGCTATGATATTCTTGTCTCCGCTCTAAATATTAGTCAAGGTTGCCTCGAGAGAGCTGGTTAGGATCTGCATTGCATAATTTTCGATCTCTTGAATCATTTATAGTCAATTTCATTTATTCTTTTTATTCCTTACCTTTTGCGTTCTCTTTTACTTCTTGTTTTTGTTGCTTATATGCTTCCTGGGTGCTAGGCCCCCTTTCCACCATTTTATTACTTACTTCTAATCCTTCCAAAAAAAAAAAAATCCAAAATATGAGAAACAAATGTTATAAATTAATAACATACAGACACACACATGTAGAGAGAGAGAGAGAGAGAGAGAGAGAGAGAGACGCACCTGGTGAGGATTTCTATCGATGATTGATTGCTCCTTGAATCTTAGCTTACACGAGTAGTCACGATTTCCCTCTATGCGCATCGTACCATAGTGGTCGCAGTAGAGTTTTCCTATAATGAGGTTGTAAATGGATGTTGTTACCTGATAGTAGAGTGTTAGCTAATCATCAGGCACCTTACAGAAATCGGAAAGTGCAATCTAATGTCAAAAACATACCTTGCTCCACTGAAAAACTTCTCCATCATCAAACTCCAAAGTCAAAACGCCAACAGGATCAAGTTGAATCGTACGACCCCAAAACTTACTTTTTAAATTGCTGTCTCCTGAAAATCTCCAGCCCCGCCCCTCACAATAGCATGCAACAATCGTGGGGTGATGACTGACCTGTCTCAAGATGAACAGCATAAATACTTGTTTCTAATTATCAAAATCACTAATACATATTGATCACACACAAAAGAAAGTAATAACATAAATAGCATTCAGACCAAAGTATAAGATAAAGGTAGCAAATGAGATACACCTATTATGTAAGATATGAGTTTAAAATAATATCCACCCACAAAAATGCTAAACCAATTTCATGACACTAGCAACTAATTCATACATGGTCAAGAAGTTGATATGACATCTACAGTGTTACAATGCATAGTATCTTTTTTATTAGTAAAAAAGAGGCTACAGAAATGGAAAAAAAGAAAAAAGAAAAAAGGAAAAACAATATTGTTTGTTGGCAAGAGAAACCACAATAAAGGTACAATTCAACTCCTTTTTACTTTTCCTTTTTTTTTTTTTTTTCGTGGGCTGGGGGAACTCTAGGTATCTGACTTGTATAATTATAACAGAAATAAATGTGCATGCTATGCTAGCCCACAATCAATAAGGACTGTTAAAACTCATTGACTACATGTAATCTCAAACATTACAATCAAAATTTGCTCATATATGCCTCAAATATTGAACCGAAAACAAAATAAGCTAAAACTTAAAAATCAATTCCTCATGCAATTTCTAATTTCATTGGACCCAAATCAATGGACTTTTGCAGTTGATCTTTATGATCATCTAAAATGTCTTGTTGGTTTTATGTTAAGTATACAAAAGTTTGTATAGAAAAACTATAAAAATAATATATATTGAGCATCAAGAAACGAATTTCTTACAAAGCCTACTAACAGTGGAGTAATACCTTCTCAGAGATAAAACGAAGGCCTTTGTCTGGATAATCTGCTTCGTATGTCTCACCCAATAGTGGATTAAATGGCTTGCAAGATCTTCCATCCGTAGAAGCATACCCTGATACCGCAAATGCTGCTACATTTAGAATCCTCATAAGGCTATTACCCTACAAATTTTTACCAAGGGCGTTAAAAGAGTTCTTCAAAGGATAATAGATAACTACGAAAACTTTAAATATACCCAAGACAAACCAAATACAGTAAACTAGCTGCAACAAGGGCATCACAGGGTTGTATAAAACAATAAAGGTAAAAGTTAATGAACACAACAAAGTGACTCCGCTGATAAATATGCATATCCAAGCATTTCAATGATCACATTTCAACTAATACATCTTTACTAGAGAATTGATATACCAGAACATTGAGTGTCATATCATAAAAGCCAAATTAAAAAAGGAAAAAGAAAAAGGATAATCAAAATCAAAGTTGCAAACCCCCTTCATGTAAATATAGTTGAGAAATCAACTTCACTTTGTATCGTAGAGCCTAGTTTGATTTGGCAACATCCTAGCATGGTTCTTAATGCATATCAACAAACATTACACATTTCAAAATACATAAGAACTGAATCAGTAACTAATGGATTCTATAAAAAAAAAAAAAAGAAAAAAAAAGAAAAAAAATAGAAAAAAAAAAAGAAAAAAAGAAAAAGAAAGAGATCACTACAATTAGTGTGTTGAGGGCTAAACAAAACGTCAGTCCTTTTTGCTGCACCTCCCTCCCAGGACATGTACCTAAACAAGGAGGCATTCCTTACATTTCGGCAGGAAGGGCACCAAGAAAGTCTGTCAAAGATTAAAACAGGAATTGGATGCCATTTACCACCTCTAGTTTCCAAATTGAAAATGTTGCGATTAGTAAGTCCATGTTTGAATCCCTTGGGGTAATTCCAAATAGTTAAACTGTTCAAAAGCATGACATTCTAGTGTGCTCATGATTACTTAAGGGCTACGCATCAGTAAAAATAAATAAATTTGGACCCTTAAAACAAGATATTAGCGAAAAAAAGCAAGCTAACACCCTTGCTAAATTTGAAGTACTGAATAAACTCAAACCACTCACCTCCGAGACTCTAAATCAAAATCAACTTGTTCAAAAGCAAGCTTTTACATACTTCCAAATACTCCCACAGTTTGTCTATGGCAACTGAATAGCTAGCACCAGCAATGAAAAGAATCCAGCACAAAGGAAGTCTTCTGGCTTTTCTAGTATAATATAAAGGAGGACTACTTTCTTTTTCCCTACTGCTATATTGTTCGTCATAGTAAAATGAAGATATTATTCAATTTTCCATAAAGGAGACAGCTGGTTTCAGTTGGTAAAGTCAGCATCACACCAAAGACTTGATATCAAATACCGCCTTCAATGGGACTCGGGAAATCAAGAATTTCCAGAGAGTTAACTCCCATTGTCAAGTCTGTAGAAACAAACTCCATGCAAGATCCAGGAATATACATGCATATATACACAAACACATAATACAAACATACCTATATATATATATATATCAGAAGAAATGAGGCTATCCATTGCACTTAGTAATCAACTTTGAAATCCAAACTCAAAAGGAAATGGGAAAATAGTTTAATATGTGCAGCATATATTATTAATGAATACACACATATATACACAGACACAGACACGCAGCCATAGTTACAGAAACACTCTGGAGACCAGATGACATCCCAGACAGCTAAACGTAGTAAACAACAATACCAATTTTTTTTTTTGGCTGGGTAGAAAATTACCACTTAAGGAAATGGGTATAATATATAAGACAATACAAAAGAACTTAAGGTATATTAAATAATTACAGAGGCATTACTATGACATAAGTAATAAGTAATTGGGCACAAAGTAAAAAACCCAAAAACCATAACTCGAAGGCTACAAGGCTTGCTATAATCTCTCTCTATTTTTTTTTTTTTCGCTCGTTCATGAACACACCTAATAGTGAGAACTTACTCAAAAAAAAAAAAAAAAAAAAAAAAAATAGCGAGAATTAAAACAAGGTTAAACTGTTAGAATTGATAGAACAGAAAAGCTTGCATCTTCAAGATTGTTTCTTATTCTGTGGATTAATTAAGTGAACAAACACATCACGTCTTAGACATTATACATTCTAAAATGTGGAAGGTACAGATATTGACCAATTTACTTCCATTTGGTGCAACAGTAATAATAACCATGAGAACCATTCAGGATCCCATCACAATGTTTGTTTTTCTGTGATATTATCTCACATGCAACTATGGTATAGAGCGTTAATTATTGGTGACAGTCCTAATTGCAACTATTGAAGTATCTTTTAACACTATTATCTAATGATCTTAAAAGGCTTAAGAACAATTAATTAATGCATCTTTAAAAACCAGACATTGTGGCAAGAAAGAGACTTTGCAATGGAAAGTTGGAAATTTAATGTACTTTCAAAAAAATTCAAATGATCAGAATATAAGTCAATTTAAGGAATACATCCTTCTGACACACTGCAGAGGCTGTATGATGTCCACAATGAAACATATATAGAAGCAAATTGCAATCCCCATTCAGTAAGGATATCTGGTAACTGCTAATGGCTCAGACAAATAAGGCCCAACAGAGCAGACAATAGTAACATGATGGTCCTCTGAAAATGACTCAATAAATGATAAACAAAAAAATATACCAACCAATACGGATATGAATATAGAACACATGAAGTTGTTTGCAACCAACCAACTTTAAGGAAGTGAAAGGAAACACCATCAGATCTTAAGTAAAGCGTTACCGTTTTACCCCATTCATACGCTTGATCTAGAAGGAATGAGTATTCCATATCTTCAAAACATTTTTGTAAAGAAGACAGGGGCTCATTAAAATAAACTGGAAGACACACTTTGGTGAGATCCTTTCCAATATTCTCTTTGATCATTGACCAAAGACTAACTCCCTTCTCTTTTTCAACTGGTTCAGGCAATTTCTTACGGCGCCTAACACAAGGATGGTTAGATCCAACGGATCTAATGCGGAAACCAACACCATTTTCAGAGTCAAGACCCTCTTCTTCATCATCAGAATCAAGTGGTGATTTCTGAAAATCAGACCCATTACTTTTGAAAGAACTTGATGAAAGAAAATCTTGAGTATCAAAAAATGCATTGTCATCATCATCAGTTTCTTCCTCTCCCTCATGTCTGTCGTTGTCATCGTAGGAATCACTTGCACTTCCCTCTGAAATATATTTCACAAAAATTTGCTGTCAGTTATTTGGCTTTAAGGACAAAAGCATATGGGAAGGGCAAATATAGCATACAGAAACGAAAACAAAAATGCCTATCCTTAAGTCTATGCTGGTTTCCCTTCTACAAATATTCAGAAACGAGAAATGCTGGATCATCAGTTTATAAAAGCAACTCAAGACCTTTCAAAATCAACGCAAGAACTAGATTAATATAGCATAACAATACATAAAAAAGGCCTCAAAATGTTGTGTTATGATACAAATAGATGTGAATCAAATGTATATACGGACAAGACAATTTGAAAGGATTCCACAAAGCATATGAAAGGCTTCCTCGAAAGCATGCCTTGTTGTAGACTCCAAAGTTAAAATGAAGGATGAAAAGTTACTGACCAGAGCATGCTGCTAGAATTACTCATACAAAAATGCAAGTTAATCAATAAGATACTGTATTGGAAATCGAGCCCTACAGACTTGTTCAATTTCTGTTACTGTACTATATCAGGAATATGCTGCTGGCCACAACATTTGGGACACATTGCAGAATACGTTAATTGACAGATAGTCCAAAAAAAGAATTATTAATTCGAGAGCCCCTACTGATATGATCATAATTATGTGATATTTCCCATGTCGTGCTACAGTCCATATCTCCGTAGATTTTATAGTCCAATAAAGAGTTAGATTCCTTCCTCATTAGATTTGTCATAGTCTTAGAAGTCAAGACCTAATTAGTCTATTATGTAAACCGCAATATATTATTTCTCTATTTCAAGGGGAGCTATCAATAAAAAAAGTAGGAGTTGATTATTATTTTAGAATATAGTTTTTTGTGTTTTGGAGGTCAAGGCTCCCTCGAAGTAGCAATTGGAGATCATGGCTCTCTCGAAATAGCCAATTTATCATTTCCTATGTTTTGTTACTAGTGGGTTTGCATCAAGTGGTATCAGAGCAAGGTTGATTGTTTCTACAACAATCACCGATCCATGCCCATTACCATGTTTTTCCAAATTTTCTTGAGTGCAGAGCAACAAACAAGGCTAAAAAAGATGCGGTCAAAATTCATCGAGTGGAATGAAAAATTCACCAAAATGATGGTGGAGCATATGAAAAAAATTAAAAGTTTGTCTCCACCACGCCTCTCTTCAGCAAGTCAATCCTTGCCCATAACACCTACCCCACCGGTTGCCACTGTCACAAAAAAGAGGAAGAAAGAGCTGTTGAAGTAACAAAAATCCATCCGCCCCAGCGTCCCACCAAACCACCGTTGATCGGCCGTAGATCAGCTCACCCCAGCCGCAAATTTAAAAAGCACAAGACCCAATCTTTCAAACGCGCCGTCATCAACCCACGCCGCGCCTCCACGCCTCTGGGAATCACTTGTGTTTACTGTGGTGCAAGAGAGATAAAGAAGAGAGCCTTTGTTTGGCTTTGGTTCGAGAGAAAAAAAAAAATATTGATGGGGAAAGAAAATCACGTGATCCCAATAACAAGAAGAAAGGTCTCTGACATGCACTAGGATAAAGTTGGGACTTTGTTTACTGTGATATTTCTTTTTAGTATTTATTATTGTTATTTGATTTTCATTGTCTAGTAGTGTAGTTTTAGAATTTTTTTTTTTTGATAGGTAATAGCAATTTATTGAAAAGCGCTAAGGGGCGCAACCCTTATACACGGGAAGTATACAAGAGAGCCCTTAAGCGGGTCGAACAGAAAGTAAATTTAAGAAGTCTACAAAAGTAAAGACACTCAAACTACGATATGGCGCTATCCAAGAGTATAAAGTGTTGAGCAACCGCTTCGTTAGCTCCACCATAGGTGTCTCTACATCTTCAAACAAACGAGCATTCCGCTCCCTCCAAATACACCACAACAAGCATAGAGGAGCTAACCGCCAAACCTCTTTCGCATTCCGACTCCCAATAGCTGCACCCCAACTAATCAATAACTCCAATACCGAATGTGGCATAACCCACTCAACCCCAAATAAATTAAGAACGTAGCTCCACAGGGCCCGAGCTACCTCACAATGAAGCAACAAGTGACCAATAGACTCCCCACTTTTCTTGCAAAGACAACACCACTCCATTACTATAACATTCCTCTTACGCAAGTTATCATGAGTCAAAATTTTGCCCAAAGCTGCTGACCATACGAAGAAAGCCACTCTAGTTGGAGCCTTAACACGCCAAATATTTTTCCAAGGAAAAGAAGGAAGAGAAGGGCCATCTTCCCTACAGAGCTCTACATAGAAGGAACTCACCTCAAATAAACCTTTTTTAGAGGGATTCCACACTAATCTGTCACCCTCACCATGACGAATCGAAGTAGAATATAATCGGTCGAAGAAAGAGAGAACCATATCCATCTCCCAATCCTGGATATGTCTTGTGAAAAGAACATTCCACTGAACTACACCATTAAGGACCACCAAATTATCCGCCACCATCGCGTCTTTGTTCCTTACAATACAAAAGAGAGCTGGAAAGCATTGCTTCAAGGAACTATCCCCACACCACTGGTCATGCCAAAAACTAATATTAGCTCCACTCCCCACTTCAAAACGAACAAAATTGCGGAAATCCTCCCACCCCCTCCTAATATGTTTCCATACACCCACTCCAAAGGAACCCAAGACCTCTTTCGAGCACCACCCGCCCTTAAGACTTTGAAATTTGGCATCAATAACCAAACGCCATAAAGCCTCTCTCTCCCTACCATATCTCCATAACCATTTACCCAAGAGCGCTCGATTGAACTGGATGAGATTGTGAACTCCCAACCCACCTGCGTATAAAGGTGTACAAATCTTCTTCCAACTCACTAGATGGAACTTTTTCTCATCACCAATGCCTCCCCAAAGAAAATCCTTTTGGATTTTATCAAGACGATTAGCCACCCTCACTGGCATAGGAAACAAAGATAGGTAATAAGTTGGAATGTTGGAGAGCGAACTTTTGATAAGAGTCAACCGGGCACCCTTCGACAAGTACATCCGCTTCCAACCCGCCAACCTCCTTTCCATTTTTTCAATAACACCATTCCAAATAGAATTGGACTTGTAAGAAGCACCCAACGGCAAACCCAAGTAAGTCATAGGCATAGAGGCAACCCTACATCCAAGAAGATTGGCCAACCTTTCAACCTCCTCTACCCCACCAATTGGGACAATTTCTGATTTTCCTAGATTAATTCTCAACCCAGAAGCTGCCTCGAATCCTAAGAAGATACATCTCAGGTGGCGAATTTGTTCTTCTTGGGCACCACAAAAGATCAAAGTATCATCAGCGAACAGCAGGTGGTTCATAACTAGTGCCTCTGGATCACTGGAACCCACTGAGAACCCTGTCAAGTTACCCTGGTCCAATGCGGCAGTCAACATCCGACTCAACGCCTCCATAACCACCACAAACAACGGAGAAAGAGGATCTCCTTGACGCAATCCCCGAGAG
Organism: Alnus glutinosa; assembly: GCF_958979055.1. NCBI lineage: Eukaryota > Viridiplantae > Streptophyta > Magnoliopsida > Fagales > Betulaceae > Alnus > Alnus glutinosa. The sequence goes on along the minus strand of NC_084899.1, from coordinate 10,897,283 downwards.
CTATTAAAGAAACCCGAAGGGGTTCCATTAACAAGAATGGAGAATCTCACCGTTGAAATACAAAAACGTATCCAATCCCTCCATTTTTCCCCCAAACCACATCTTTGAAGCAAATATAGCAAGAAATCCCAATTCACATGATCATAAGCCTTCTCCAAATCTAGCTTACACAAGAGTCCAGGTTCCCCCGATCGAATATGACTATCCACACATTCATTTGCAATAAGCACAGAGTCTAAAATTTGTCGACCTCCGATAAACGCATTCTGAATGTTGGAGATAATCTTGCCCACAACGGACTTAAATCTGTTGGCAAGGACCTTTGAGATAATCTTGTAAACCCCCCCTACCAAACTAATAGGGCGAAAATCTCTGACATCCATGGCACCAGTCTTCTTAGGAATCAAAGAGACAAAAGTAGCATTCAAGCTCTTTTCAAACTTTCCTCGAGAATGAAATTCTGCAAAAACATCCATAATGTCAGTTTTTAAAAAATCCCAGCACTTCTGAAAGAAAGCCGCCGTGAAACCGTCAGGACCCGGCGCCTTGTCACCATTCATATCCCTGATTACCTCCCACACCTCCTTCTCCTCAAAAGCTCTTTCTAACCAAATGCTCTCCTCCGCCTCAATGGATAAAAAAGATAGGTCCCCCTTTACCTAATCTTTGATATTTCTCATGTCGTGCTAGAGTCCAATAAGAAGTATATCTCCGTAGATTTTATAGTCCAATAAAGAGTTAGATTCCTTCCTTATTAGATTTGTCATAGTCTTAGAAGTCAAGACCTAATTAGTCTATTATGTAAACCATAATATATTGTTTCTCTATTTAAAGGGGAGCTATCAATAAGAAAAGTAGGAGTTGATTATTATTTTAGAATTCAGTTTTATGTGTTTTGGAGGTCAAGGCTCCCTCGAAGTAGCCATTGGAGACCACGGCTTTCTTGAAGTAGCCGATTTATCATTTTCTATGTTTTGTTATTAGTGGGTTCGCATCACCTACATACATAAATATATACACACACACACACACACACACACACACACACATAGACATATAACTGGTTCTAAAGAATGATCTGTATATATTTTACTGCAAATTCTACCAGCATGAGTTCATATTAACCAAGTAAAAGGTAAAAAATAAAATAAAATATAAAATAAAATATTTTACATCATACCACTGTATTTGTCTAGCCTTGAACTAAAGGAAGTTCCTTCCTCTGTTGCTTGCCTTTGGCTCTCATCAACAAGTGTGTTCTCCAAGTCAACCTTTTCTGTCTAGAAGAAGCAATAGGTAGAAGAAACTTTAGCATACCAGTGACCAAATATCAAAATCAAAGATAACTCACAAAGTCAAGTGACAATTACAATAAACAAGGGATTGCTAATTCCAGAAAAGAATTCCAGGTATAAGAGCACTCCCTCCAACTTCCCTAAACCCCCATTCTCTTCCCTAAATCTAGGGAAAACCCCAAAAACTCACTTGCAGGAAATTCTCCAAGTGTTCCCTAAACTAACCTTGAGCTGCGGTGCTACCCAAGATCTTGGGTAGCACTGTAGATACCCCATTCATTATTTTAATCAACAAAAACGCTTCTCTCTTCATTCAATTTCTGATTCAAGCCTGTTGGTTGGTTCTGACTATAGCTTGGCTCCCTTGTTACAGCTGAGAAAAAGGTCCTCCTCGATGACTGTCAATGGCCGCCAAGTGCTGCACCCACACCGCCTTCTTCTTCCACAAAATAACCCAACGCACGCCTCAAATCGCCATTTCTGAATTAGGCATCAAAGAAAGGAAGCTGAACAGCTTCAAGAACCAAACTTTACGACTCAATAACTCAGAAGTTGTCCCTTTTAACGCAGAAAGCAAGCCAATATAGCTTCATCTCCAAACCTCTCTCTCTCTCTAAGCTCAGAAATGCTCCTAAGAATCAGCAACCTACCATACCTTGACCTTCAAATGTCTCTCCTCTCTCGCTCTCTCACTAAAAAGAAAATCCAGAAATGCTTCCAAAATTAGCAAAAAGTCGCTTGGATTCCTATATTTAAGGAAAATCTAAAGGAAGCTGTTGGGAGTGCTCTAACAGGTAGAACATGATAAACTCAGAAAATAAAGTTTAAAAAATATATGTTAAAAGAATGAACAAGAAAAAGTAGAAATAAAATAAAGGATAAAAGTCAATTTCCAAGGGAGAGGAAAAGGCTTACTGTGTCAAGCATTTTATTGCGAAGGTAAGCAAGAACTGCCAAGGATGTTAACTTTAATAAGTTTGATGTTAACACATAAATTTTTATAACTATAAGCCCATTGACAAAATCAAGATAAGGACTCAGATTGTTATATTTCCTTTGGAAAGAAAAAATGCATTTAAAAAATCTAGTTGATGTAGATGTTTAATTAGTGAATATACTTACTTTTAAAGAAACAAAATTTTTCATTGTAAAGAAGATACACCTCTATCCTTTGCCGAACTATAGAGGTGTATCTTCATACTTTACTGGTTGTAAACTTCTACATGTTGCAGTTCAACTTTGTTGGCTGGCTGCTGGGCCCTAGAGGCAATTCACTAAAGCGGGTGGAAGCTTTTACAGGTTGCCGTGTGTTTATTCGAGGAAAAGGTTCGATAAAAGACCCAGACAAGGTATTATTTTTCTCTTACAACATACTTTTGCAAGTTAACTCAACGCAGCCTTAATTCTAGCTAGGTGGAGTGGCTACTTTAATCCTTTACCACTTTTACATTAAGGATTAATGTACATCTAATTCCATCAGAGAACACAAATAATGCAATTGAAACGTTTGAAGTGATCCCACTTGAGATGCTATAAAGCATGTTCAATAACCCAAGCAAACCAAAACAAGAGAATAAGGTTTCCCCTCATTCCACATTCTAGTATGAAAGCCTTCTCGCATGATGCCACTGAACCATGGGCTAGATTGAAAGAGTCCGATTGTTCTAATCCCAACTTCTAGAATTAGTTACTGTTGTACGCCCCGATGCTTCTGTGCAGAAAAAAAGGACAAAAAAAAAAAAAACCATGCACTATATATAAAGACTGCAAATAATTTTTACGAAGATAAAAAAATTTTTCTTCAAAAAAAATAAAAATATATTGTCAATGATCTTTGAATTAAATGGCAAATACTCTCTCCATAAATAAGGGATGGATTCGAAGATAAATTCAAGAATGTAGATGCATGAGTTGTATTTATTATTTACCTACCAAAGAAGGAAACAAATTTTTAAAAACATTGTATGAAGAAAACAAACACCTGATCGGTTAGCCATCTCTCAATATTTGAAGTTTGACAGTGCGGATAACTTTGTGGGTCTCTACTCCTCCGGCTGATCATCATCTTATATTTGTCCAATAATATCAAAATGACCATATATTCTTTCCTTTCTTGCTTTACATGTTTAAAAGCCCAAAATTATATAAAGGGGTCTATCCCAAAAAAGACAAAGAAACTTGCTTTTACCCCAAGGGGGAAAAAGAAGAGAAAAAGCTTGAAGTCCCAGACGAATCAAATCATACTCAAACCACTTCAATCCTCTTACGAGAAGGTTGAGCATAGCTCAACACCAGTAATTTCCAATTTTCTACTTTCCATCTACCTCCCCCGATCTTGCTAAAGATAGTAATAATCGAGCTTACAAATTTAACAAGTATACAAGAAATTTGTTATCATATTTCAAGACAGTTACCCTTAAATAGAAACAATTCAAGTTGTTCAGTGTTATGAAGTACTTCTTTAGTAAAAGTAATCCAGACTAAAAGCCAGAATCTGTGCTCTTCCAGTACGATAAATTTAGCATGCTTCATACAAACACAATCCCAAATATACGCACAATCAACAACCCAACCCCACCCCCCTCCTCCTTCCTAGTCCTGGCTTATCTTTAAAAGTTACAGACAAATATCATCAATTTCTCAAAGTGAGACACAGCCCAAAGTTTGAGAGTGAAATCTTAGAGGTCAGTCTTGAAATTGCCAACTCTTGCTTTATTACATAACAAAACTTTTTGAACCCAGCACTGAAATCCATTAAAAAGCCGAAACACAACCACATAAGTAAGATGTGATCATGTAATATAACTATCAAGTTCAAAAGTGTAACACGAGTTCATGAAAAATGCATATCCAAGGCAAGCTGTACGTATCTCAATAAAACCCTAAAATGAAATATACGCATACCTATCAACAAGAAGGGAAGATGTCAAATTAAATCAGAATTTTTAGACCCATCAACACATCTTCCACAATGTTAATCTTCAGATGCTCTTCTACGAGAAAGAAATATAGTACATTATTATATCCAACCCTAGGAAAAGATGGACATTGGTCATTTTGCGGTACAATCCACCCAGTCCCTTTAGAAATCGTACACTAAATGATTTATAATCAAAATTAATTTTAACACCCAAAAACGAAAAAGAAAATAATATTAATAAGAATGTCAAAAGGCAGAAAAACTAAGATCAAATAAACAGAAGTGATAGGGGATAATAGTACCTCCAAGTGACGCAAAGCGTCAATGAGCAACAGCTGCTTCTGCTTGAGGACCACAAGATGTTTATGCATTTGGGAAAGCTCAGCCCTCATAATGTTCTCGCAGTCCTGTATAGCGGCCTCGCTCAGCCCCTCCTCCAAGAGCCGCTGCCTCAACCTCTCCGTCGAAACCACCATACTCTCCGCCATCAGCTCCGCATTCGACACCCGCGGGAACATCTCCTTCACCGCCCTCAGCGCCTCCACCCACGCCGCCCTGTCCTCCCCACTCTCCGCCCTCAGATGCACTCTCTTCTTCGTCCCCGTGTACATCGAGAACCTTCTCTCGTCCGACTTACTCTCCCGAATCGAGCAAACCTACACACACATTTACCCAACAATCACATCCCAAATAATTCATACAAATTAAAACCTGAAAATACGATCGACCGACCTTGAGGTGGAGTTCGCCCACGGGTTTACGGAGGCGGGGTTGCGTCCGGGGTTTGCGGGAGAGGCGACGGAAGGAGTCTCCGCCGATGACCATGGATCCTCGTTCCGTTTCATGACTGAGCGTGATTTTCTTTGGGCCGTGGATTTTGTAATAGGAGAGAACGCCGTCTTGGAGGACGAACCACCGGGGACGCCAGCCCCGCCCGTAGTTGACCCACTTGTGCAGAACGCCCGAGATTCCACTCCCTACAATGTCGTTGATCTTGACCTCACGCTGATCCACCATTAGGGCCTGGCCATCCCGAGCGGACGGCTGCCGATTGAACCACTCTGATGCTGAGGATTTGGATCGCTGGATCAGAATGTTGTTGTTGTTGCTGTTGCTGGTGCTTGGGATGCGGAAGCTGTGGTTGGAGGATGGCATAGAAGGGGATTCACGGTTGCTGCTCGGGATGGAGAGCGATCGAAACGACGGCGTCGTGGATGGCATGTTCAGTAGGTCCGACAAGGATGAGGACGGAGGCGGAGTCGTGCCGGCCTGGGTGGTGCGATCCGGTACTGTCGCCACGCAGCAGAACTGATGCATTTGCTTTGTGATCCAACGATCACAGAATGACCATTACGAATCAGAGAGAGATGGACAGGGGATGATAACGGTGGTGCCTTGCCGCGAAAATCGGACGGTAATTTGATTTTTTTTTTTTTTTCGTTACGCGCACGTTTACCGGTTTACGTTTGCTTGAACTTGAATGATTAGAAAAAAAAAAAAACATTTGTAGTCTTTTTAATTGTGTTTTAAAATGAAGAAATGAGGAGGTGTGGACTGATAATAAATAAATAAATAAATAAAAATTGAAAGTAAAATTATGAATGCTACGGCCCTAAGAATGAACGTGGTTCGACCCTGGTGTGGCACTCCCGAAAACTCCGCCAGGGACGAAACGGACGGACTGGCGTCGAAATAAAAGAGGGAGACGTTTGAACGGAGCGTGACGACAAGTCGGCGAGGTAACAAAACTACTCTGTTTTTAAAATGCCTAAGGATATGGGATGGAAAACAAAGGAAGCGGTTGGCTTGGACGAAGACAAATATTTGTACAATTTGATTCTTTTTTTTTTTTTTTTTTTTTTTTTTTTTTTTTTTGAAACAAGGAGAAATTTTCATTATAATATGAGACTTACAGGGCGAGAAGCAGTAATTAGGAGTAGAACAACTCTTAAAAATAAAGTTCAAGATTGAATCCTAACTTGGGGAGCAATTACCTAAGCAGATGGACAAATAATATAAGCCTTTCTTTACACATGAGTTCCATTAGAAGAGATAAGCGAGTGTAGATTCTGATATAAAAACAATTATTACAGTCCAGTTTAGATCTAAAATATACCATGGCAGGCTACAAGGATAACAACATAACACAAGCTTAAAAAACTAGAATAATAATAAAACAACATTGGCTGGCTAAAATGAGCATAGAGAGTCGTCGGTGATGGCGTGTGTATACCATGCACCCGCACCAGAAGATCGCCCATTATCAAAACAACCACAAAAACTCCTGAGAACCGCCAACTACGAATCGGAGGAGATGATGAAGCCAACACACACCGGAGAGTGAGGAGCGCTTGTTTGCACGTGCACACCATGCTCCGTTGTACGGACAACCAGAGAAAACATGCCTGGGTGCGATAAAGGTGGGGGACGATGGGCGTGTAACATACAAATATTGACGGAAAATCATAGATCTGGCTTAAAAACAATCAGCCTGTGAACTGAGCCAAAATACTTTTCTTTCACTAGGTGGCCGCTGGCACTTAACCCAAATAAACCCACCAATAGATTGAAACCCTCAACCTTTCAAATCCTCAGAAGGATGGGAGAAAATTACCTTTTACCTCTTGGTTTCACAAAGCGACATTGAGAGAGAAGAAACAATAGCAGCCCACGACTCAGTGTCGGGCGGAAACAATAAGGATTGAAAGCAGAAACAAATCGAAAAAACAAACAGGGGGTTGAGGGGCAAGTCCCCTCCCCCCTCAAACCGGAAAAACAAAGAGAAAACCCTGGCGGTTAGGGTTTCTCGAGAGACAAGGAGGTTATTTTTAAAAGTTACAATTTGATTCTAGTGTACGCTACGCGTGTTATTTTCCATTCCTTTTAGCTTGATTGTTCTTTTTTGGGTAAATATAAAATAAATCTCTGGGTTTTCACGTATATTTTGAAAAATTCCTTACTTTTTTTTTTTCAACATTAAATCTTTTAGTTTTTCACGAATTTGAAACCAGTCCCTTTATGAGTTTTCTGTCCATTTTCGCAACCTTTGTTAATGTTACGTCAACATTTTCGCCACTTCATCTTAAAATATTAATTTTTAATTAAAAATTTTATTTATTTTGGTGGCTCGCGGAAGCCCCTAGGGCTGAGGGTGGCCCGAAAGCCACCCCCAAGATTAACTTTAGCATCGACGAAGTATTGGCGATGAAGAAGGCCGGCATGATCCGTATCAGGCCTGACCTTGCCCGTGGGGTGGCTACTTCTGCTGTGAGAATGATGGCGAGGAACATAACCATCGCCACGACCTCCATGAACTTGAACGGTCAATTCAACAACTTCATTGCCGCAAGAGGTGTTGTGCCGCTGTACATTAGCATTTCCCAGAGGCTTCCGTTCTTCGACAACACATTGGACATCGTGCATTCCATGCACGTGCTGAGCAACTGGATTCCGACCACGTTGCTACACTTCATGATGTTTGATATCTACAGAGTGCCTAGGCCTGGGGGTTTGTTTTGGCTCGACCATTTCTTCTGTCTAACAGTACAGATGGAGGAGGTCTACCAGCCGCTGATAGAGAGCGTTGGATTCAAGAAGGCGAAGTGGGTGGTGGGGAGGAAGCTCGATCGTGGTCTAGAGCGTGGGGAGATGTACCTTTCTGCTTTGTTGGAAAAGCCACTGAAACAACTCTTGGTGGATTTTTTTTTTTTTTCCTAGTTTATTCATACGAGGTTTGATTTGTTATGTTTAGTTGCTGTTTCCTAGCTTGTAAGAAATTGCTGCAACGCAGAGTAGGTTCATGAGCTGGTGAGAATTGGCTGCCACTAGGACTAGGAGTATCTTTTCCCCCTCTGTTTGTTGTTGTATCTAGGGATTACTTTACATTGAAGAATTTAGTAATATTCATTACTCTTGGGCAAAAGTGTAGTCTATCGTTAAGAATCTGAGATATATGGTGAGAATTAATGCATTGAAATTAGCTCTGTTCCTTGAAGAAGAGCTGCAACGTCAGCTAAAGCAGATATCACAGTCACAAGAGTCGCCTCTGTGGGTCTCACACCTGCAGATGCCATTTCACAACATAGAGCGAGCGACTCATCCGAGTGCCCATTTTGAGAATAAGCAGCAAGCATAGAATTCCATAACACAACATCTATTACTTCAATTTTGTCAAAAACTTGTCGAGCACTCTCCACGCAACCACACTTTGCATACATGTCAACTAAATCCGCACCCACAAACACATCCGTCTCCCACCGAGTCCGTATCGCGTGTTCATAAATGTTCCTCCCCTTTTCAACGGCAGAAAGTGTAGAGCATGCCCTGAGATTCATACGGACCATTCCACGCATACCCGCGAATCAAAACATTCCACAGAAATAAATTGTCTTTAGGAATTCTATCGAACAAGAGGTGTGCATCAGTTATAGAGTCACAGACACAATAAAGATGAACAAGTTTAGTAGCTGTAAACATACCAAACCCGAGACCCATGTGGAAAAGGTGGGCATGAAGTTGTTTCCTGGGGTTGATCAATTTCCAGGCAATATAGGATTCAAGGAGAGAGGCATAATGGTTAAGAGGAGGGTGATTGATTGCGGGCTTAGAAGAAGGATAGAGGGTTTGTTGTCGAGGAGGGGTTGGCGAGGGAAAGGAGTGATATGGGAGCCAGAGAAGAGAGTAGTGGGAAGATGAGGATGGAAAGGTTCTATTTAGTTTTGTTATGGAGTGAACTGTTGGGGTGTACAACCGGTTGCAGTTATTTGCTTGTAACCGCAACCGCAATCAGGGTTTCTGGTTATTCATATTTCAATAATCGCAACCGCAACCGCAGCCGCAGCCGCAACCGGCATACCGGTTGCGGTTTTTACCAACCTCCGATTATCTGGTTATTTTAAACCGGTTATTAACCAGATAACCGGTTTTCATATATGTTGAATTTTTCAATTTTTTTTTTTCTAACAAAAAAAAAATTCAATATTTGCATTCAATTACATCATTTTTTGTCCTAGGTGTCCATAGTGTAGCAAAACATGAAATACCAAATTACTAAATTTAAGTAAAATAAGAGAAACCCATATACTCGAAGTAACCATACCTGCAAATTTACATTGAGAAAACAATTATTACCAAGATTTTGCAACCAACGTCCAACAGCACCCAAAAGACCAACCACGTGAAACCCAGAACCTGAAACCCCGTTCATACAAGACAAAGTCCTAAACCCATGTATGAGATTTCTTAGTATTGTCTTTAGGTTTACGCCTCCTTCAATTTTCATTCTATTTGAACCAATATTGTCAGTTTATTTGTCTTTGAGTATGTGATAGAACGTATAAGCGCAATGAACCAGAGGACAACAAAAAGAAAAGAAAAAACGACTTGCGATTGACAAAATGAAAAACATGAGGAAATTTCAATATTAATGAGATTTAGGTTTAGGGTTATCCGGTTATTATATATATATTAATAAAAACCGGTTGCCGTTACCCGGTTATTAACCGGTTTTTCAAAATGCAATAATTGGTAATTGCAACCAGGTAACTGCAACCAGGTACCTGGTTATCTGATTATCCGGTTGCGGTTATTTTCAGTTTTCTGGTTAGCGGTTATTGGCAGTTACCAGTTATTTCCGGTTAATAACCGCCCTGCTTGTACACTCCTAGAGTGAAGTGGCATTTGATTATCTAAACAAGAAGAAGATAAGAGGGGGGTGGACAGCCACCCCCTTAGAGAGGGGGGTGGCCTGCAAGCCACCCCTTTAGAGAGGGGGGTGGCCTGCAGAGAAGCCACCCCCCCCCCCCCCCCCTTCCCTAAGTGGCAGCCACCCCAAATCCACCTCTTTCCATTTTTTTTTTAAAAAATTAATTCAAAAATAAAATAATATAATAAGGAAATAATATTTTAAGATAAGGTGGCGGAAATGCTGATGTGGCACTAATGGAGGTTGCGAGAATGGACGGAAAACTCACGGAGGGGTTTCAAATTCGCGAAAACTTGGGGATTTATTTTTTATTTACCATTCTTTCTTTCTTGAGCATATGTGTTTCTATATATATATATAAACGAAACTTTTGAGTATTTCATTAATCAAAGATTACGAACATAAAGCTTTTACATCACAAAGTATAAAGCTATGCAAATTATAGACACATGCTATGAGGTTACATAGTCATAGATACAAACGAAAATCTCACAATAAAGTGCTATTGATGACTTTCATCTTCTGCTAACCCATATATAAAAATAGTTAAAGAGCCGATCTGCTTCGAGCAGACTAGATCTAAGACAAAGGTAGCCAAATATCTTAAAAATTTATTTAAACCGGTTGTGAGAGATAACCTGATGTGAACCCGCATGATGAAATCCCCTTTGAACCCACAATCAAATTGAAACCTACCCAAGAAAGCCAAAAATCAAGTCCAAAGAATCTAGACCCGTTGAAATCTTGTTTCAAGAACCTAGATTTGGTGAGAACGCCATAAAGGGTTTGCCTTTGATAGGTTCTTAGTTCAATCAAGAACAAGTAGAGAAAACTAAAAAGTTTTCTATGAAGAACAAAACTTCATCACAATCAACTTGTCTAGCATATGCGGCTACAAGTCTTTTTAAAACCTCTCCATAAAACCCTAACCCTACTAAGGCCTACATCAATTAAAAGACATGGGCTGAACATCTTCAAGCCCAAAATATCCTAAACTACACTTCTATAGCTAATAAAAGAAGTCCACTTAATAAAACAAATAGGCCTAAAGGCCTACAACCATAGAAACATAAAAATAGGCCCATATGCCTATACTTAGTGAAATAAAGAGTTTGCAAGAAACCACTAGGCTATGCCGCCCCCATCTGTTGCTTGTATCACATGAATTAAAGTTTGTTCTTCTTCTTTCAAGCCCATCTTGAATGTTGGAGTCTTGCTCGATAAATTTGCAAACTCGGCCCAAGTGGATTGCACCAATCCTTGCATTGCCTCCTTGATCTTCTTCACCCTTGACTTTGTGATTGGCCCATCTGGAACTTGTAAGGGATCTTTAAGATTCGGCCTACCATGGGGCCCATCATTCCCCCTCTCCTAAAAAGGATTCGACCTCGAATCGTCACCTGCATCATAGGGAGAAAGATCAGAAACATTGAAAGTAGCAGAGACATTATACTTACCGGGAAGATCTACTTTATAAGCATTATCATTAATTTTCTCAAGGATTTGGAAAGGTCCATCGCCGCGAGGATGCAATTTAGTCCTTCTATGGGCTGGGAATCGTTCTTTGCACATGTGAACCCAAACCCAATCGCCTGGTTCAAAGATGACACGCCTTCGCCCTTTATTGGCTTGGGAAGCAAACTTTTCATTCTTCTGCGCAATTTGAAGTCGTACCCTCTCATGAATTGACTTCACCAATTCGACCTTCCTGTGTCCATCCAAACTACTCCTGTCATCAATAGGTAAAGGCATCAAATCTAAAGGAGTAAGTGGATTAAAACCATAAACAATTTCAAAGGGAGAATAAGAAGTAGTAGTATGCATAGTCCTATTATATGCAAACTCTATAAATGGTAAACAGTCCCCCCAAGTTTTCAAATTCTTTTGAATGACAGTGCGTAAGAGTTGAGTTAAAGTCCTGTTGACTACTTCAGTCTGTCCGTCAGTCTGTGGATGACAAGTAGTGGAAAAAAAAAGTTTGGTACCTAATTTTCCCCACAAAACCTTCCAAAAGTAGCTAAGGAATTTAACATCCCTATCAGAAACAATACTCCTAGGGACACCATGGAGTCGCACTATTTCCTTGAAAAACAAATCAGCTATGTTGGTAGCATCATCTGTTTTATGGCAAGGAATGAAATGTGCCATTTTACTAAATTTGTCCACTATCACAAAAATAGAATCACTACCTTTTTTTGTCCTAGGCAACCCCAAAACAAAGTCCATAGATATGTCTACCCATGGCTCACTGGGAACGGGTAAGGGTGTATACAACCCGTGTGGTAAAACCTTAGATTTGGCCTTGGGACATGTAATGCACCTATCACATATTCGAGTGACGTCTCTTCTCATCCTAGGCCAAAAGAAATGTTCGTGTAAAATTTCTAAGGTTTTCCTCACACCAAAATGTCCCATTAATCCCCCACCATGTGCCTCACGTACCAATAATTCACGCATTGAACAATTTGGCACACACAATTTGCTTTCTTTAAACAAATAACCATCATGCTTGTAAAACTTACCAAATGCCGCTTTATCACACGCTATATACACATCAGAAAAATCAGCGTCATTGACATACATGTCTTTCACATATTCAAACCCAAGCATTTTAGCACTCAGAGAAGTAAGAAGTACATACCTTCGTGATAAAGCATCAGCAACAATGTTCTCCTTCCCTTGCTTGTAACGGATGACATAGGGAAAGGTCTCAATGTATTCAATCCATCTAGCATATCGCTTATTTAATTTACCTTGACTCTTGAGATGCTTTAATGATTCATGATCGGTGTGGATCACAAATTCCTTAGGCCAAAGGTAGTGCTGCCACGTCTCTAGAGCGCGAACAAGAGCATAAAGTTCTTTGTCATAAGTGGGGTAATTCAAGGCCGCCCCACTTAGCTTCTCACTGAAGAAGGCTATGGGCCGCCTATCCTGCATTAAAACGGCTCCAATTCCTATTCCTGAGGCATCACATTCAATCTCAAAAGTTTTGTTAAAATCAGGTAATGCTAACACATGTGTAGAACATAACCTTTCTTTGATAGTAGCAAATGCATTTGCTTGATCACTCCCCCAATGAAATCCAACATTCTTTTTAATTATTTCAGTGAGTGGTGCAGTAATGGTGCTAAAATCCTTAACAAAACGCCTATAAAAGCTAGCTAAACCATGAAAGCTTCTTACCTCAGTGATGCTTTTAGGCGTTGGCCACTCCTTGATAGCCTTTACTTTTTCTTCATCCACCTCAATACCTTTTGTACTAACAACATAATCAAGAAAAACAACTTTTTCCATACAAAAGGTACATTTCTTAAAATTAGCATACAACTTTTCACATCTCAACACATCTAACACACATCTTAAATGCTCAATATGTTCATCTAAGTTCGTGCTATACACTAAGATATCATCAAAGTAAACGACTACAAATTTGCCTATGAACGCACGTAATACATGGTTCATTAATCTCATGAAAGTACTAGGCGCATTTGTAAGTCCAAATGGCATAACCAACCATTCATAAAGTCCATGTTTAGTCTTAAAAGCAGTTTTCCATTCATCTCCCTCTTTCATTCTAATTTGATGATATCCACTTTTAAGATCTATTTTACTGAAAATACATGAGACATGCAATTCATCAAGCATATCATCTAATCTAAGAATGGGATGACGGTACTTTACCGTAATATTGTTGACCGCTCTGCAATCAATGCACATCCTCCAAGTCCCATCCTTCTTTGGCACTAGTAGCACTGGTACTGCACATGGGCTCATGCTCTCCCTAACGTACCCCTTGCTCAACAAATCTTCAACTTGCTTTTGAAGCTCCTTGGTCTCCTCCGGATTACTCCTATAGGCTGGTCGGTTTGGAATAACTGCTCCGGGTATGAAATCAATTTGATGCTCAATGCCTCTAATGGGTGGCAACCCACTCGGCATCTCCTCCGGAAATACATCATCAAACTTCTGCAACAAAGAAAGAGCCAAACTAGGAAGAGATTGGTTAGTTTCATCAAGATTAAGATAAGATTCTTTGTAAACAAGAAAAATCATAAGCTGATATGCTAAGAAGGCCTTTTTAACCTCACTCTCCTTTGCATAAAAACTCATCTTTGCCTTCCCTTTTCTCTCTGCAAGTCCTCTTTCTTTTTTCTCTCGTGGCTCCACTCTCTTTTCTTTATTCTCAAGCACCTCTCTATTTTCTTTTTCACTCTTTCTTTTTTTGCTCAATCTCACTTTTCAGCTTCAGTTGGTCCTCATAGACCTGTTTTGGGGTTAAAGGAGCAAGCTTGAATGTTTTTCCATCCTTCACAAAGTTGTACCTGTTTGTAAACCCATCATGAATCACCCTCCTATCATACTGCCATGGCCTCCCCAACAAAATATGGCCAGCATGCATAGGAACTACATCACAAAGCACCTTATCACTATACCTCCCAATGGTAAAAGCCACCAAAACTTGCTTATTGACCTTGACCTCCCCACATTCATTCAACCATTGCAACTTATAAGGTCTAGGGTGCTTCAATAAAGGTAAGCTCAACTTTTCAACTAGGGTGGTACTAGCTACATTGTGCAACTTCCCCCATCTATAATCATACTACACACCTTGTTGTTTACATAACATCTGGTATGAAATATGTTCTCTCTCTGTTGCTTCATATTGTCTATCTTAATTTGCGTATTGAGAGCACGCCTGGCAACAAGAGACTCACCTTCTACGGGGTATTCCACTCCATCATCATCACTAGCATTAACCAACTCGGGCATCTCATCACTATCATCTTCACTATCAGTCATCACCTCTCCATTGCCTCACAGAACCATCACTCGCTTGTTTGGACATTGAGACGCAATGTGCCCTGAACCCAAACACTTAAAACATTTAATATCTCTATTCCTTGAAGGTTGGAAATCAACCTTGGGTTTGTTCTTGCTAGTTTCCTCATCTTTTCCCTTAGGTGGTTCGGCCTTCCCCTTTACTATAGCTTGATCATTTCTATCCCACTTTGGTTTCCAAGGAGTGCTAGAAACTGAAGTATACCTTGCTGCCCCCTTTCTCTTTAATTGCCTCTCCACCTTCATAGCCATGTGCACCATATCTTCTACCTCCACATAATGTTGCAACTCAACTACATTGGCTATGTCCCTATTCAAACCACTTAAAAATCTGGCCATTGTGGCCTCCCGATCCTCCTCTACATTGGCCCGAATCATAGACACCTCCATCTCCTTATGGTAATCTTCTACACTCCTTGACCCTTGTGTAAGGTTTTGTAATTTTTGGTAGAGGTCTCTATAGTAGTGGCTAGGTACAAATCTTCGCCTCATGAGAGCTTTCAACTCACCCCATGTTTCTATAGGTCTCTCATGATTCCTCCTCCTATTGGTCATTAATTGATCCCACCAAATAATTGCATAATCAGTGAACTCAATTACCGCCAACTTCACCTTCTTCTCTTCTGAATAATTGTGACAATCAAAAATCAACTCTATTTTCTTCTCCTACTCTAAATAGGCTTCAGGGTCAGTCCTACCTTGGAAAGATGGTATTTTCATTTTGATGCTCCCAAGGTTCCTATCTACCTCATCTTGACCCCTTGGATTTCTCCCATGTCCTCTTCCACGCCTACCTCCTCTAGGTCTGTCAACTCCGCCCCTTCCAACTTCAGATGCTATGTCTTCCTCATCATCATCATCTCTTTCGTTTTCAAACTCATTTTCAATGCTAGGCGCACGTCTCCTCCTATCTCGCCCACCTTGCAGATTTCTAATGACTACCTCTTGCTGATCCATCCTATTCTTCACCTCCTCCAACACCAAATTCAACTGTTCAAACTGTTGTTGCATGGCCCGCAATACAAAGAATGAATTATCCACCTCCTCCTTAGGTGTTGAATCACTCTTATGAGACATTTTCAATGCACTACAAAACAAAAAAATATGTTAGTGGTAAAAACCTCACACACTCCCTTACGTGTTTACACTCAAATATTGTCACTCCACTCGTGTTTCCACTATTTTAGTCTTTCACCTCACCTGTTTTCCCTTTCAAGTTCTTTAAGAACTAGTTGAACTAAATCAAGACATCACCTTGTATTATTCCAACCAGCAAAAGATTCCAGAAACAAGAAAGGAATAAAATGACACGGATCTAAAAGAATTTGTACGAGGAAAGAACAATTAGGACACAAGATACTAAAGATGATACACTCGATCCCTTTAAAGATAAAGATCAATCAATACCAAATCACTTCAATTTTTGGATTGCAAAGTATATCAAATAGCTTTTTTTTTTGAAATTTCTTTCTTCTTCTTCTTCTTCTTCTTCTTTTTTTTTTTTTTTTTTTTTTTTTTTTTTTTTTTAAAAAAAAAAATTTGAAAAATTACAGATATGGAAGTTAAAGCAAGGATTCAAATCTGAAAAATTTAAGCAAAGATTTACAAAAGCATTCAAGAATGGAATTCAAATCTGACAATTTCAGATTTGAAAAAATTGAAGCATAGACTGGTGTAATTAATTAAAGAATTCACAAATTTGAATTCCTGAATCAATTACACAAGTAACCAATTGTGAAAATCACAGATCTGAATTCTAACACACGATTTTTTTATTTTTTTTTTCTTCGAACAGAACACACGAAATTAATAAGAATGAAGAAAGGAGTTGTAGATCCAAATGCAAGAACTAAAAAAAAAAGGAAAAGAAGAAAAAGAAAAGGAAAAGGAAAAGGATAAATAAGAAGGATAAATAAGACCTGATTTGGAGCCTGAGCTCTGATACCAAATGATGTGAACCCGCATGATGAAATCCCCTTTGAACCCACAATCAAATTGAAACCTACCCAACAAAGCCAAAAATCAAGTCCAAAGAATCTAGACCCGTTGAAATCTTGTTTCAAGAACCTGGATTTGGTGAGAACGCCACAAAGGGTTTGCCTTTGATAAGTTCTTAGTTCAATCAAGAACAAGTAGAGAAAACTAAAAAGTTTTCTATGAAGAGCAAAACTTCATCACAATCAACTTGTCTAGCATATGCGGCTACAAGTCTTTTTAAAACCTCTCCATAAAACCCTAACCCTACTAAGGCCTACATCAATTAAAAGACATGGGCTGAACATCTTCAAGCCCAAAATATCCTAAACTAAACTTCTATAGCTAATAAAAGAAGTCCACTTAATAAAACAAATAGGCCTAAAGGCCTACAACCATAGAAACATAAAAATAGGCCCATATGCCTATACTTAGTGAAATAAAGAGTTTGCAAGAAACCACTAGGCTATGCCGCCCCCATCTGTTGCTTGTATCACATGAATTAAAGTTAGTTCTTCTTCTTTCAAGCCCATCTTGAATGTTGGAGTCTTGCTCGATAAATTTGCAAACTCAGTCCAAGTGGATTGCACCAATCCTTGCATTGCCTCCTTGATCTTCTTCGCCCTTGACTTTGTGATTGGCCCATCAGGAACTTGTAAGGGATCTTTAAGATTCGGCCTACCATGGGGCCCATCATAACCTCTAACACCGAACTATCCAGGCCGTGAGAGATAACCCATCACACCTCACTAACCTTCATCCCATAGATCGTCCATGATGACAAATTTATAGAGAAGAAAACTCTAATTCAAAGAAAAAGCACAATCAGCAAACAATAGCAACAGTCAAGGAGGAGATGAACGGCATAGAACGGAAGTAGATGGACAGATGCATAGCGGAGATGCTAAAATTGCTGATTTGGTCGGAGAACACCTACAAAACAAAAGAAAAAACCAGAATGGGAGGGGAAAGGCAGGAGCGGGCAGTAGAAAGGGAAAGTGATAGGAGGATGGAGTAGCTCAGGTTTGTTTTCTGAGGGGTCCACGTGTCATAATTCTATAATTAATTTAAAACTTAATTGTATATAGATGTATGTGTTTCAATATATATATATATATATATATATATATATATATATATATATATATATATATATATATATATTGTAAGTTGTTTTGAAAACTTTTGTTAGATTGATTGAAATAAAAATAAAAAAATAGACGAATGGACGAATGAGAGTACTGTTGGGATAGTTTTTCAACTGGTGACGTGTTAACAGTTGCAAGACAATGAATAGTTAGAAAAATAGTTTACCGGAGCAGGCCAGCAAAAAATAGTTCTGATACCTAAGTTAGAATTACTCTTTTTATATAATAAAAAAAAATTCACAAAGCACCTCAGAATAAATAGTTAGAATACACTTACCTTTGTCCCCCTTTTTTTCTTTATGTACTAAGTAGGTTTTTCATGAGGCTGGTCCCTTTTACCCCCACAAATCTCGAGATTGGGAGCATGATGTGGCCTTGGACGTGGCAAGGCACCATGTGTCGGTAGGGGATGATCCCTGTACTCCATGTGTAAGGCTGTAGGTGGGACTCGAGGCTGACTCAAATTGATGTCACATATACTTTTCTTGAAATTTGGGGGCACAAGGAATGGTGAGCTGACTACACCAGGCCCCACTTGACGTTATTTAGCTGACACGGATGGGCAAGATGGGAGATGGGACGGAGATTCAATCCCTGGTTTGTTATGCCCGACAATCGACAATCTGTTGAGAAGGGGGCGATCTCTAGGCACCTAATGAGTTATGAGCTTCGTTGGCTAAGGCTTGGCATCGAGCCTCTATCACTTAGTGGGCCTTTGGCTTGGAAAATTGGTGAGTGAAATTAGGCATGTGGACCGCTAGCCTACATCTCAACAGTTACGCCCAATTCTTTTATCTAACAAGTTGAGCAGGATAATGGGAATTTAATGCATTTCAGGATTTGCACCGGTCTTTTGAGTTTTCCCACCCCTTGAGCATTTAAAGCGTTTGTTTAGATTTTTTTACCCTTGAGGAGATCGAACTTGCCACGCGAACGAGTTTTCTTTTCAACTAATGGGCAATTGGAATTTTGAAAGCTTATTATGCCTTTAAGGCTTTAAATATCCCACTTGTCAAGCTTGATTTGTTCTTTATCTTCTCCATCTTCAAGTTCTCGCGATCTCTAGCGAAGCCTTCTTCTCTAACCAGATCTCACCTTCACAACTTTTACCATTTCTTCTTTGTCAGGGCCGCCTTCTTCTGTGTGACTGTTCTCAAAGTTCCTTCCTTCAAATATTGTCTAGGATTTAGCAATCCCTTGAAACAATTTATGTTTCTGGTTTTGCCTGTTCCTGAGCTAGCAGTACCACATCTCTGGCTGAGTTTTGTGCACTCCCTGCTTCGTTCTGGTTGCCATCGAATCCCGTACCTTTTGCTTCCAAGCGCTCTCTTCTTAATGGGTAAGGACTAAGGAGGATCCGAACAGCCTTGCCAAGGAATCCAAGGAGGATATTTACGAAGACGATGAGAACCCAAAACTGAAGGCATCAGATGTCGCCCTTCATTTGTCTTAGAGGTCAATTCTGACTATGAATGGTGCAGACAGACTACGAAAACCAACGCCATCTCGGGAAAGGTGGCTATTAGGATCCCAGGTCCCAATGAGGGAGTGGAGCCTAGCTTCAAGGTTAAAGAGATTGTGGTATATGAAGCGATGTTAAAGGCAAGACTCAGACTCCCGATCCCACCTATGGTCCGAGAGTTATTGGTGGAGCTAAATCTAGCTCCCATTAAGATTAAACCCAATGGGTGGTGATACTTGATATCGTGCTGCATATTTGGGAATATTTTTTGCTTGAAATTCTGTTTTTTGAGGCAAAAAGTCAACTCTTACCGAATTGAATTTTGACTTCACAGAACTCAAGTGACAACTATTTATTTACTAAATTGAGTTCATAGATGCCCCAAAGGATATTTGTCAACCCCAAATGGATATTTGTCAACCCCAAATTTAGAAATAAATTGACAGTAAAAAAATGTCATTTTTTACGAATGAAGTCACATATATGCCAAAAAAGTCAAAGAGTGGGCTTTTTCTAAAATTATACCCACCAGGTAGAGAATTCAGATATGAGTACAATGGGCTTCAGTTTGGCTCAATCTTAATTCGTTTGACTTAGTTTCAATTTAGTCAAAGTGTTAATTAGCTCAAAATGCTTACCTAGACTTTTAAAAGGTTAAAACTTGATCAAAATGATTCTAAATTTTAGAGAAATTTTTTAAAACAATTATAAAAGCTTGATGATATTGTTTCCTTAACATTATTACTGAGTTCTATAAATAAATGTAAAAGTTTTAAATTTCCTGGGTGCTACAAGATAAAGGCACTTTGGGTAGCCTTTTGTTTTTGATTATTTTTTTTAAAAAATAATGTTTGGGTAGGTTTTTAAATTCAAATTCTACTAAGGTTTTATCAAATTTTTTCCAAATTTGTCTAAAGTTCTCTAAACCATCCAAACATAATTTCAAAAAACAAATTTCATTGGTATTCACAATTTTGAATATAGTAAAGGATAGTAGAATATAATACAAAAAAAAAATCGCACACCCAAGATAATGTTTTAACACAGTTAGCCATCTCGTAATTTATTAACTCTTCAGAATTCTTCATCAGGTCTAGGCTCTGTTAGAGCAATATTTCTATTAATAGAAATTTTTATGAAATCTAAAGCAACAAGAACCTTTTGTTGCCAACATTTAAAACTATTTCCATCAAAAGGTTTAACTTTTGTAGCTTCTAGAAGAACATTAGCGGCAACAAGAATTTGTGCATCCATCATAATCAACCTTTAAAATTGTTGAAAATTATTTTGATAGTGCAAAAATTCTTGTTGATACAAAATAATATTAGTCCAAAAATTAACAATAAAATAAATAGAATGCAAGAGATTAAATTAAAGTAAAGAAATATCTCACAATGGTATAGAATCACGTAAGATCTTTGTCCTAAAATGTTGATTTTGTGCCTTTTGAAGTATTTAACTCGGTGTGTTTGGATCTCTTGACATTCCACCTTCTGGGATTAGACTATAGCATCTACCTTCGTTAAGGATGCACTTTCAAAAATGAAGGCTAATAGAACAACCCTTATTTTCTTGTGAGATAATCTCAAAATTCTTGAGCAATAGAAGAAGAAGAGTAAAAAGTGATATCATCTCAAGTGCTCTCTAGTGGACTTTTATAGAAGAGAATGTTAGCTTATACATTAAGTTAACATCCAATGATTCCAAGAATATCCAATCCCCAACAGTTATAACATGTGTGAGCGTAAAAGCTAGAGTGGAAAAGGTCAAAAGACTTTTAGTATGCGATAGATAGTGTCAACTACTCAAGGTTAGTTCAAAGAGAAAATAATTATTCAAAAACTACAAATAAATGGGCTGAAAAGAAACTCATAATTAATAAAATAAAGGATAAGTAAAAAGTGTTTGGATCACACACTCCAACATAAATTACGACGTTTCCTTTTATGCTTAACCGTTATACTTTTTTGACTGTTAAGAAATTGGAAGAATAATATTTAATAATATAAAACTCAATCGAACTTGAACTCGGCTAGGGTCTTGTTGAGCTAAGCTTGAACAAACTTTGAAAACTTCGCTTTAGTTTAAGCTGAATTTGATTACCCACACGATTTTGCCGAGTCGAGTTTGAATAGTAAGTAATCAATTCGACTCGATTACTGCCCTAATTATTACCATATTGTTCGGTACCCTATGTTCTGCATCAAAGTTGTTAAGTTTTTAGTGTTGGCGAATTCGATGTCAAAACTTATTTTGTTGTAAGTTTTAGTCTACTCATTAAATCGGTGAGGAAGTTTATCCAAGACATGATGATAGTCTTAAATTCAAGTGGGCAGAATCCAACTCAAATTAGAAGACCCAAAAGATGTGGGTAAGCCTAATCAATCAAGGGAATGAGGAAATTGGAATTTCATTAAGTGGAGTTAAAATCGGATTTTTCAATTCTAGATTGAGCATATCTCCGTATTTTGACCCGGACTTTTGGCTCATGTATTGTAATGAGGTGAAATTAGCGGCATTGGAAATCTAACTCGAAAGGCAACAAATATCTTAGAAATAGGATTTCCCTAATTTGGACGTTTACTATGCCAAATTTACCTCACAATATGATCTAAGAAAATGTGGGTGAATTTTGCTGAAATCCTATTGTAACTCGAACTAGGTTTTCTTCAGAAGTCTTTTTAAAGGACTTCTCGACACGAATTTATTAAGGATTCTACTCTAGAATTCAGTGTGCTAAAATAGGGTTTTAGACCTGAAGTGTTAATGTTATATCTTTCTTAGAGTTTTGGTGATTATTTAACCATCAACCTTGAATAATTGAAGCCATTTGGAGTTTCGGTTAAGGATATCAAGAAGAACTCTCAAGAAGTTCTGGGTGAGAAGTAGGCAACCTTCGGTTATCCGGTTATTAACCAGATAACCGGTTTTCATATATGTTGAATTTTTCAATTTTTTTTTTCTAACAAAAAAAAAATTCAATATTTGCATTCAATTACATCATTTTTTGTCCTAGGTGTCCATAGTGTAGCAAAACATGAAATACCAAATTACCAAATTACTAAATTTAAGCAAAATAAGAGAAACCCATATACTCGAAGTAACCATACCTGCAAATTTACATTGAGAAAACAATTATTACCAGGATTTTGCAACCAACGTCCAACAGCACCCAAAAGACCAACCACGTGAAACCTAGAACCTGAAACCCCGTTCATACAAGACAAAGTCCTAAACCCATGTATGAGATTTCTTAGTATTGTCTTTAGGTTTACGCCTCCTTCAATTTTCATTCTATTTGAACCAATATTGTCAGTTTATTTGTCTTTGAGTATGTGATAGAACGTATAAGCGCAATGAACCAGAGGACAACAAAAAGAAAAGAAAAAACGACTTGCGATTGACAAAATGAAAAACATGAGGAAATTTCAATATTAATGAGATTTAGGTTTAGGGTTATCCGGTTATTATATATATATATATATATATATTAATAAAAACCGGTTGCCGTTACCTGGTTATTAACCGATTTTTCAGAATGCAATAATCGGTAACTGCAACCAGGTACCCGGTTATCCGATTATCCGGTTGCGGTTATTTTCAGTTTTCTGGTTAGCGGTTATTGGCAGTTACCAGTTATTTCCAGTTAATAACCGCCCTGCTTGTACACCCCTAGAGTGAAGTGGCATTTGATTATCTAAACAAGAAGAAGATAAGAGGGGGGTGGGCAACCACCCCCTTAGGGAGGGGGGTGGCCTGCAAGCCATCCCCAAATTGGTGGCTTATTTTCAATTTGTATCAGAACAGGTTCACTCTTATTGGATTAATTTCCTGACTGCAATTCTTGACTCCTTATTTTATCATGTTTCAAACTCTTAATTTTGTTCATGCCTTTGATGGCACTATGGAAACCTAGGACAAAGATCAGAGGAAGGAGAAACCCGATCCACCATGGATCTGGTGGATCCGAGAGCTGGGACCCAGAGAACGAGGTAGCCGGAGAGGGAGAGAACCGGCGAGCTCGTGACTCGGGGGAGGCCGATCCTTCTGTGGGTGATGCTGGCGACGTGATTCTCGGTGGATCGCCTTGCAAGACCCGTGACCATGATCCGAACTGAGAGAACCCCTGTGTTTCGATCCTCAATGGCGATTTTTGGCGACCGAAAACCGAAATCCGGCGATGGAGGAGCTCCGGCAGAACCCAGGAGCTTGGACCCGCGACTCGTAAGCCCAAAAAAAACCCGAGAGACCCGTGACCTGTAACCGTGAAACCCGACCCTCTAGGAGCGATTTTCCGGCTGTTCAGTGAGGCGATTCCGGTGGATTTGCTGAGAAAAATTCTCGGGGTAATTTCTTATAATCCACTTTGATTATTCTAGGTATTTACTTTGTTGATTATT
Source organism: Alnus glutinosa (assembly GCF_958979055.1). Lineage (NCBI taxonomy): Eukaryota > Viridiplantae > Streptophyta > Magnoliopsida > Fagales > Betulaceae > Alnus > Alnus glutinosa. The sequence continues at coordinate 10,873,538 of NC_084899.1, read as the reverse complement.
GATCGATTGAAGTAATTAATGGATTTTAGTTTACTGATTTACTGTAAAGTTGGATGTCTTAATTTTTGGGTTTGTTGGTGGTTGAGTGTTAATAGTTATTCGAGTATGGGATTTCAGTGTGAGGTAGAACTATGTTGTTTTGGCCTTTGGATGATTTTGAGATACTTTATTTGGAGTAGCCGAGTGGGTGTATTGAACTGTGGAGGTTTTTCTGTGTTAAGGTGCTGGCCGGTTAGTGTTGGTGTATTCACTGTGAAGAGCTGTAAATATGGGTTGATGTTCGGTTGGGTGTTTGAACTGATTATGGATTTGTAAAGGATTATTATGATTTTAGTGTTTAAAAGAATTTTGTGGTGAGGGTTTTGGATTGGGTATATTATGGATTTGATGTTGTTTAAGGAATGTGGTGAGTTGGTTGGTAAAATAGTTTTAGTTGATTGTTTAGCTTTGGGTGTTGGCTGTGTTCTTGTTGAACGGTCTGTTGGGGTGATTAGAAGAGAGAGAATTTCAATTTTTATTGAAATTCTATGTATGAAAGTTTTAGTCAAATAGAAATAATGTATACTTATATGTTGTAAATCTGGATAGGGATTTTGTATGTAGAATATATATATATATATATATATATATATATATATAGGATAATTTAGTTAAGTCTTAGAACTGAAATTTCCGAATGCTCCGCTAAATTTATCCTTGTGTTTTATTTAGGTAAAAGCTCGACCATGATGTTAATGGAAAATCTAGGTAAGGGGATACAACACCGAAAAACCCCAACATGATTTTATTACAAATCTTTTGAAAAAGTGTTGGGGAATTTTACGGAGCATTTACTTTTGTGATTTTTAATGTCAAACTTTATTACTCATATGTTATTATTCAAGAATGTTGTGCATAAACTACAGTTATGATTAAGAACATTTTAAAGTATTGGTTTATGCATAATTACAGTTGTGAATAAGAGTATTTCAAAGTTATTACAGTTATGATTAAGAGCATTTTAAAGTTATGATTTATGCATAATTATAGTTATGATTAAGAGCACTTCAAAGTTATGGATTATGCATACATACAGTTATGAATAAGAGCATCAAGGTTATGATTATAGAGCATTCCAAAGTTTATGATTTATACATGAATACAGTTTTGAAATGAAAAGATGATACAATTTTGAAAAGAAAAGATGATTTAAATTCTGCACATGACTATAGTTTTGAAAGCGACTCTTACAGTTTTAAAGCAAAGTATACAGTTATAGTAGAGCCTACAGTATTACAGAAAACGTTCATGTGCAGTAATTGTTTAACCCTGAGGCACTACTACAGTTATGATCGGTACCATATAGGGTAGCATGGCAAGCATACCAAAATACGGTGTGTGCTACTGGCCGGGGTTGGCCTTCACCTAGGGAAGATCCCCAACCCAGCGATTCTTCTCTGTGACGACAGGCTAAGTCTATTGGTTATTTGGACAAAGCCAACGTGCGCCGCTCACGGGAATTGGCAGTGTAGAGTTTATAAAGGGATAAACCGCAGTTATAGTTTTAAAGAGAAAACAGATAAAAAGAATTTATTGTATCATTATAAATTCAGTTTAATTGTTCATTTTGTTATTCTGCATAAACTGTCATTCCTATGCCATTACTCATATTCCCCATTCACTACTCATAAATTCCGTTTAATCGTTCATTATGTTATTCTGCATAAACTGTCATTCTTTTGCCATTATTCATATTCCCCATTCACTACTCATAAATTCTGTTTAATCGTTCATTATGTTATTCTGCATAAACTGTCATTCTTATGTCATTACTCATATTTCTCATTCACTTACCCATAAATTCTGTTCAACTGTTCATTTTGTTATTTTGCATAAACTGTCATTATGCATGACTAAAGATTATGGAAAGAAGATTTTATAGCATGTTTTATTTTCCTGGTGTTGTATTTCCTTACTGAGTTGTCGAACTCACCCATTTTTCCCCAACCCTTTTCAAATGACCCAGTAAGACGAAGTCATTTTCCTTGTAAGGGCGTAGACCTCGTTAAGAGCAATAGATCGTTGTGGACTGACTAAACCTTTATATTGTATAATTTGTCCTTTTTTGGAGTTCGAGGCATTGTAAATAATTATTAATAGACAGGAATTATAAAATAGAAAGTTAAAAATCTAGATGTTGTAAATGCACGCTTTCATTTAAATGTTTTTAGCACTTAAGTTCGCGTTTCCCCTTATATCCCAAAACGGGGGTGTGACATTGGAAGATGAGACATTCAATGAGTTTTATACTAGGATCAGCGACCTGAGAAACTCAGTGGTGAGTCTAGGGAAGAATGTATTTGATGTAAAACTCATCAAAAAGATTCTAAGGTCTTTGCCAGAGCATTTCAGGATCAAAGTTACCATCATAGAAGAAACCTAGGACCTGTATTCTATGAAAATTGAAGAGTTGGTGGGATCTCTTCAAATTTATGAGTATTCCCTGCCTCCAGTCAAAAAGGCAAAGGTGATCGCTCTCAAGACATCCAAAAAGAAGGCCAGAATCTCCTCTAAGGAAGACTCTTAAAATGATGATGAAGATGCAGTGGCGATGCTGGCCAAGAATTTTGGGAGACTAATGAAGAACGAGAAATTCAAAAGTAGTTAACTGAAAGACTGAAAAAGGCCCCCAGAGAAAATGAGCCAAAAGAAGCTGAGAAGAAGGATCTAAAAGGTCCTAGATGTTTTGAGTGCTCTGGCTTTGGGCATGTGCAGGCAAACTGTGGGAATCTCAAGCAGGCCAAGGGGAAGGCCAACAATGCTACTTTAAGCGAATCTGAAGAAGAGGAGACCCTAGGAAAAGATCAGAAGTTTCTAGCCTTTGTTGCTCCACACGAAGAATCAGAAGAGTCAAAATCCTACTACTCAAAGAGCAGCGATGAAGACGGGGAAGAACTCTAGGAGGCCTATAAAGTCCTCTATGTAAAGTTCTTAAAGCTGAGGGAGACACACCAACATCACGTATAGGAACTGAATAGCCTGAAGACTGAAAGAAGCACAATGCTTATAAAGATCACAGATCTAGAAGAGAAGCTGTTAGAGGCCCTGCTGCAGATAGAGAGGCTGATTGATGAGAAGTTGACCCACATGCTATCAGTCCAGAAGAGCCCAACAGACAAGACAGGAATCAGGTATGTAGTCTCTAGCTGAAATATCTCCTCTAGTCCTCGAGCCTTCTCACGCCTTCATGGATAAGGGGAAGGCTGTCATTGGAGGAGAAGATTTAGTTGTTGCAGAACTCATTCAGAAGCCTTCTACCAAAAAAGGCCATCCCATATGCCACCACTGTGGTGTAAGTAGTCACATTAGACCCAGGTGTCCTCAGCATCAGGCTCAAAAATCAAAGGTAAAAAAGGAGCCGTATGACAAGCTACATCTAGCCTAGACCTCCGACAGAATATCAGGCTCCGCAGCATTAGCGGTGACAATAGCGATTTGTTCCTGCCAATCGGAGTCGCAAACCAAAGAAGAAGAAATCAAGGCACTACAAGGAGAAGCCACAGAAACCTGAAAGCGACCAATCTTATAAGGGGTTGCCTATTTTGATGCGGAATTTGCTGAGATGGATGGACAACCAGTTGAAGGGCTATCAACAACCACCACAAGTAAGGCAGGTTTGGGTCAGAATGGATGAGGGCACTCTGATGAGTGCAAAATATTGCATATTTAAACCCCTTAATTTACATTAGTTAATTCATTAGCTGTATCTTAATCTAATGTTTTGTTTTAAACCTGTATTTTTAGTGTTTTGTAGGTTGCTAAAGGAAAACGGCAGCTTTAAGGTGAAAAATACAAAGCTTGAAAGAAAGCACACTTTGAGAAAACCTAGATAATGTGGTTATTTTTAACCAAATCAATGAAATGACTAAATTGGAATTTCTCTAATTGGAGTCAAAATCGAATTGGATTAAATTTCAAATTCTGCACATGTCATAGTATTTTGGCCATAACTTTCTACTCAAGCATCGAATTAAGGTGAAACTAGTAGCATTAGAGAGATAACTCAAAATACTACAAATCATTGTGAAATAGAATTTTTCTAATTCGGATGTCTGCTATGTCAAACGTGTCTTACAATATAAGAATGTAAATCTGGACGAATCCTATTCTGATTTTAACTATGATTGTTTCCTAATTTGATTAGGAGATTGAAGTACAATTTTTATGGGATCTATAGGGTTTCTAGGGTTTCTTTGCTCCCTATAAAATAGACTGCTAAGCCTCAAGAAAATAAAGAGGAAGAGTTGGAGACCAAAAATATTTTTTCCTCTGAGTTTAGTTTTTCTTTAGGTTAGGTTTTATTTTTCATAATCATGTGTACCTAATTTCTCAACTAAGGTTGAGGATGAAACCTAATCGATGAAGAACAACAATACTTCTATGTAAGTCTTTATTATCCAATTTTATTTGGTTTAATTTTTTCAATGTTTTACTTCTTTCGAATATGTGGAATGATTCTTGGATATTTTTTGTGATTCAATGGTACATTTGATGATCTAAGATAATTTCACATAATTGATTGCTTGGTTTTTATTTATAAAACAATTGGATATCCCTTGTGATTTATTCTACAGTTACAATTGATGTTTTGATTTAAATTGGATATCTTTTATGATTCAATGATGCATTTGATGATTTAAGATAATTTCACATAATTGATTGCTTGGTTTTTATTTATAAAACAATTGGATATCCCTTGTGATTTATTCTACGGTTACAATTGATGTTTTGATTTAAATTGGATATCTTTTATGATTCAATGATGCATTTGATGATTTGAGATAATTTCACATAATTGATTGCTTAGTTTTTATTTGGGGTAATTACCTTTTCCCCCATCAACTACCAGCCATTGTCAACATACCCCCATGAACTGACACCTCGACCAAAAGAGAGTATCAAATTACCAACTTTACATATTTTACCCCATTCCGTCAGTTTAATTCATGAAAAGACTTAAATACCCTAACTCAAATTCAAAAATGACATAAATGCCCTCAACTTTTTTAAATATATTAATTTTAATATTTTTTTTATTAATTACTGTTGGAGGGCATTTTGTTTTTTAAACCAAAATTAACACCAAAAAATGACATATTTCGTCCAAGTTAACGGGATTCCCTGACGGAATGGGGCAAACTATGTAAAGTTGGTAGTTGGATACTTTCTTTTGGTCGATGTGTCAATTCATGGGGACATGTTGACAATGATTGGTAGTTGATGGGGGGAAAAGGTAATTACCCATTTTTATTTATTAAACAATTTGATATTCCTTGTGATTTATTCTACAGATTCAATTGATGTTTTGATTTGAATTGGATATTTTGTTGTGATTTATGGCTACACTTGATGATTTGATTTAAATTGGATTTCTTTTATGATTTGTGTAAAGAATGGATAGATGGGATGATTTTGATTGAATATTTGAAGCATAGTAAAACATACCTAGGATTTTAATTGTAAGAACTTTGAATTAATATTGATAAACATGGAATATGTTATGATTCGGTGGGTGTGAATTCCAAAACCTTAGTACATTTTCTTTTTGTTTTACTTTATTTATGTTTTCTTTTATTCATCAAAATCAAACTTTTTTTTTTTTTTTTTTGAATTAGGTTAGGATTTGATTAATTTAGTCATAATTTTTTTTTTCAAAAACATAATTCCTGTGGGATCGACCTCGCATTTACAATCTATTAACTGCAAACGATTCGTGCACATGTGAGTACAATTAAAATTCACAACAAGTTTTTGGCGTCGTTGCCGGGGAATTGTTTGATTTTTTAAAACAATTTATTTCTAAATTGATTTTATCTTTCTATTAGTTATAATTAAGATTTTTATTTACAAATTATTTTTGTTATTCTTTTTTTTCAAAAAAAAAAAAAAAGATTTTTTCTTTTCTCTGTTTTGTTTATTTTTATTTTTTTAAAAAAATGGTTGATGTTTTATGTGAGATATTTGCATGCTAAAGAGTGAGAGTGAAGCATGAATTTTTCTTTTGATAATTATGGCAATTTTTGTGCACAACATGCTTCGTTAAGTGGTAGGACACCTGCTCCAACCAACTACCCTCACAATTTCTACCCACATAAACCATGTTCATATTGCTCCAATCCTTATCATAGTTCTAGTAATTATTCATCCTGAGGACAACTCTCCAATTTTTCATATGAGCCATTGAATATCAATTTCTCTAGCCTAGGGTTTGAATCAAATTCCAATTTTTAAAACTCGAATTGGAGCAACCATTCTGATTTCTCGTGGCAAGCTCAAGCCACGGAAAATTATACACCCCAATACCATGAACTGCACCATCCTGAATATTGTTCAATCACCAATCTTCCTATCATTCGTCCTACAATTATCCAGTACAAGAATTATCATTGGAAGACACACTCAAAGCTTTCATACAAGAAAGCAACCAGAATGTACAAGAGTTTCAGAGTGTCACCATGAGCAATAGCCAGAATATACAAGAGCTTACAAATGAGACCAAGGATTCAATTCAGTTCATGCATCAAGCTATTATCAAGATGGAAGGAGAAATCGATTATCTGGTTGCTGAATTTAACAGAATAGGGGAAGAAAAGTTTCAAAGTCAGCTGATGGCTAGAAATTCTTGTCATGAGCTTGTCCCTGCCACCACCATACTTGAGAGTAAGGAAATTGTGGATAATAATGAGGAAGAAAAATAGGAGCAAGTTGAGTCCATAGAACAAGTTGGGCACACAAAGCCTGTTGAGCCCCCAGTAGATACAAGTTTGTCCAATGCCAAGAAAGTGAGTACTGAAACTCATTCCTTCATCATTGTCCCTTTTGAGGCACTTCATGAACCCAAAGCTTTAGTTCTTCAATGTCTCAAAGAACCATATTATGTCAAAATTCTCAAGGATTTATGTATGCAAGCGCGCAAATCTAAGAATCATCGTCATAAGAAAATCGTTCGAAGCAAGCAAGTTGGCTACCTAAGATGACCAAACATCATTCCAGACTGCTATCAAATTTTAAAGAAGAAAGGGTGGAAGGGATTGGTTGGACATCCACATGATCGAGGAAAGTATGGTAATTTTTTATTTTTTATTTTCCGCACTTAATTTCCGAATTCTTTTTCCTTTTTCATGTATTTCTTGTCATTTTATTTTTGTTTCTGACAGCAATTAACTATTTGATGTTTGTTTCTATGAGAAAATATTGCTGTTAGTTTTGTTGACAGGTGTTCTGGTGTTTAAGGTTGGGGGACGCCCTGACCTATTTCATAGCTTGATGTTTTCTTACTTCTAGTAATGTATTTCTATACTACACATTGAGGGCAATGTGTAATTCAAGTTTGGGGGTATGGAAAAATACTCTGTTTATTTGTTTGTTTGTCTTTTCGTTCTAGAAAATTTTCAAAAAAAAAAAAAAAAATTGTGTTATGTTGTTGATTGATCATGATTTCATCGCAACTATGGTTTATATGTCATTGGTTTGTTTAACATGGTGAACACTGTATATCATTAGAAATCTGAATCTTTTGACTCATTTGTTGGATTAGAGAGACTTCACTTGTTTGAATTATTTTCACAAGCACATTAGCATAGGTTTTGTGAGGTTTGAGATTTGAATTAAGGAATGTGTGTCTTGTGATTTGTAGGATGATTTGTTGATGAAACCTGGGCTTAAAAAATAAAAAATAAAAAAAGAAGAAATAATAATAATATCATCAGTTTGAGTTCTCATGAGTAGCCGGGCCTCTTGCCTCACTAAATATTGAGTGTTTGCGTAAAAAGATGAGAAATTATATATATGATTTGATCTTTTTGGAAACTTATCTATATAGAATTTCTCATCTTTTTATGTGGGAGATGTATACAAACAGAAAACACTTAAGATCCTTAACAATACATCCTGCAACAACTCCAACTAGTACATGTCATGTTATGAGGGAGATGTATACAAGTTTTTAAAAAGATCAAATCATATATAGAATTTCTCATCTTTTTACGCGATCACTCAGTGCTTAGTGAGGCAAGAAGCCCGGTTACTCAATGAAAACTCAAACTGATGATATTATTATTATTATTATTTTAAGCCCAGGTTTCATCAACAAATCATCCTACAAATCTCAAGACACACATTCCTTAATTCAAACAAGTGAAGTCTCTCTAATCTAACAGATGAGTCAAAAGATTCAGATTTCTAATGACATACAGTGTTCAACATGTTAAACAAACCAATGACATACAAACCATAGTTGCGATGTAATTATGCTCAATTAACAATATAACAAAATGTTTTATTTATTTTAAAAAAATTTCTAGAACAAAAAGACAAATAAACAAACAAACAAATAGACATAGTGTTTTTCCATACCCCTAAACTTGAATTACACAATGCCCTCAATGTGTAGTATAAAAATACATTATCAGAAATAAGGAAACGTCAAGGTGTGAAAAAGGCCAAGGCCTCCCCCAAACATAAACACCAAAACACCTGTCAACAAAATTAACAACAATATTTTCTCATAGAAACAAACATCAAATGGTTAATTGCTGTTAGAAATAAAAATAAAATGACAAGAAATAAATGAAAAAGGAAAAAGAACTCAAAAATTAAGTGCGGAAAATAAAAAAGAAAAAATTACCATACTTTCCCCGATCATGTGGATGTCCAACTAATCCCTTCCACGATTTCTTTAAACTTTGACAGCACTCTGGAATGATGTTTTGCCATTTAAGGTAGCCAACTTACTTGCTTCTAAAGATTTTCTTAGGACGACGATTTACAGATTTGCGCGCTTGTGTGCATAAATCCTTGAGAATTTTGGCATAAGATGGCTCTTTGAGAACTTGAAGAACTGAAGCTTTAGGTTCATGATGTGTCTCAAGAGGGACAATGATGAAGGAATGAGCTTCAGTACTCACTTCCTTGTCATTGGACAAACTTGAATCTACTGGGGGCTCAACTGGCTCTGTGTGCTCAACTTGCTCCTCTTTTTCTTTATCCTCATTGTTATCCACAATTTCCTCACTGTCAAGTATGATAGTGGCAAGGACAAGCTCATGACAAGAATTGCTAGCATCATCCTCAACAATCATGTAGTGCCCACTAGCCATCAGCTCACTATGAAACCCTTCTTCCTCTATTCTGTTAAATTTAGCAACTAGATAATCGATTTCTCCTTCCATCTTGACAATAACTTGATGCATGAACTGAATTGAATCCCTAGTCTCATTTGAAAGCTCTTATATACTCTAGCTATTGCTCATAGGGTTGGCAATTTTTGACACGACCCGCGAACCCGACACGAACACGACACGAAAAAATAGGGTTTGGGTTTATCATAATCGGGTTCGGGTCATAATCCAGTCAACCTGATTATGACCCGGTTAAAATTGTGTATGGCAGGTCAACCCGCGGGTCGGGTTGACCCGCCAGACACGATTAGACCCGATTATATTAAAAAAAAAAAAAAAAAAAGTCTACAAAACAGCAAACGTGAAAAGTCGTAGCAGCAGAGATGCCCGCATCACTTTTCTAGTTTTCTTTTCCCTTCACCTTCTTCACGCTGCAATGCGGCACGCCTATTTGCTCCAAGCCTCCAAGAGTCTGTCCAGAGACTCCAGACTCCTTCTTTACTTCACTTCACATCTTCACGATTTATCTTGCGTCGGGGATTTGAGCGTCGGGGATCTTGCAGTCTTGCTGTTGGAGGTCATCAGCGGTAGGCACGCTATTGACGTGAACTACAGCCCACCCTCGGTGGTCGACTGGGCGGTGCCGTTGATCAAGCACGGCGAATTCGTCAAAATCTGTGACTGCCGGATCAATTCTCACTTCTCGGATCCAACTGTCTAAGCCCAGTCGAACCTACTCTACCTCATGTCCTCCGTCCTCGTGGCCGGTGGGGTGAGACGGTGCCGGTGAGTAGTGGCTGGTGAGCCAGTGAGCAGGCGTTAAGCACTTAAGCCGTTAACAAAACACGTTTGTCGGGTAACTCGGGTTCGTGTTGTGTAACCCGATTCATTATTGAGTCGTGTTCGGGTTTGAGGTTATGACCCGATTAATAATCGGGTCGGGTTTGTGTTGAACCCGATTATGTAATCGGGTCAGCCGGGTCGACACGAACCCGACCCGCTGACCCGAATTGCCAAGCCTAATTGCTCATGGTGACACTTTGAAGCTCTTGTATATTCTGCCTGCTTTCTTATATGAAAGCTTTGAGTTTGTCTTCCAATGATAATTCTTGTGCTGGATAATTGTAGGATGAATGATGGGAAGATTGGTGACTGAACTATGGATATTCAGGATGGTGTAGTTCATGGTATTGGGGAACATAATTTCCCGTAGCTAGAGCTTGCCATGAGAAATCAGAATGGTTGCTCCAATCGGAGTTGTAAAAATTGGAATTTGATTCAAACTCTGGGCTGGAGAAATTGATGTTCAATGGCTCATATGAAAAATTGGAGAGTTGTCCCCAGGATGAACAATTACTAGAATTATGGTAAGGATTGGAGCAATATGAACATGGTTTATGTGGGTAGAAATTGTGAGTGCAGTTGGTTGGAGCAAGTGTCCTACCACTAGGCGAAGCATGTTGTGCATAAAAATTGCCATAATTATCAAAAAAAAAAAAAAATTCATGCTTCACTCTCACTCTTTAGCATGCAAATATTCCACATAAAACATCAACCATTTTTTTTTAAGAAAATAAAAATAAACAAAACAGAGATTTTTTTATTTTTTATTTTTGAAAAATAAAGGAATAACAAAAATAATTTGTAAATAAAAATCCTAATTATAACTATTTGAAATATAAAATCAATTTAGAAATAAATTGTTTTAAAAAATCAAACAATTCTCCGGCAACGGCGCCAAAAACTTGTTGTGAACTTTTATTGTACTCGCATGTGCACAAACCGTTTGCAATTAATGGATTGTAAGTGCGAGGTCGATCCCATAGGGAATTGTGTTTTTGAAAATAAAAATATGACTAAATTAATCAAATCCTAACCTAGTTCTAAAAAAATGTTTGATTTTGGTGAATAAAAGAAAACATAAATAAAATAAAACAAAAAGAAATGGTAAGGTTTTGGAATCTACACACACTGAATCATAACAACATATTCTATGTTCATTAATATTAATTCGAAGTTCTCACAATTAAAATCCTAGGTCTGTTTTACTATGTTTAAAATATTTAATAAAAATCATTCCATTCATCCATTCTTTACATAAATCACAATCATCATCAAATGTAGCCGTAAATCACAACAAAATATCCAATTTAAATCAAAATATCAATTGTATTTGTAAAATAAATCACAAGGGATATCTAATTGTTTTATAAATAAAAACCAAGCAATCAATTATGTGAAATTATCTTAAATCATCAAATGTATCATTGAATAACAAAAGATATCCAATTTAAATCAAAACATCAATTGTATCCGTAGAATAAATCATAAGGGATATCCAATTGTTTTATAAATAAAAACTAAGTAATCAATTATGTGAAATTATCTTAAATCATCAAATGTATCATTGAATAACAAAAGATATCTAATTTAAATCAAAACATCAATTATATCCGTAGAATAAATCACAAGGGATATCCAATTGTTTTACAAATAAAAACCAAGCAATTAATTACGTGAAATTATCTCAAATCATCAAATGTATCTTTGAATCACAAAAGATATCCAAGAATCATTCCGCACATTAAAAAGAAGTAAAACATTGAAAAACTTAAACCAAATAAAATCGGATAATAAAGACTTACATGAAAGTATTGTTGTTCTTCATTGATGAGGTTTCATCTTCAACCTTAGTTGAGAAATTAGCTACACATGATTATGAAAAATAAAACCTAACCTAAAGAAAAACTAAACTGAAAGGAGAAAATATTTATGGTCTCCAACTCTTCCTCTTCATTTTCTTGAGGCTTAGCATTTTATTTATATAGATCAAACAAACCTTAGAAGCCCTAGAAATCCCATAAAAATCGTACTTCAATCTCCTAGTTAAATTAGGAAGCAATCCTAGTACAAATCGGAATAGGATTCGTCCAGATTTACAATCTTATATTGCGGGATACTTTTTTCATAGTAGACTTCCGAATTAGGAAAATATTATTTCACAACGATTTGTAGTATTTAGAGTTAGCTTTGTAACACCACTAGTTTCACCTTAATCCGATACTTTAGCGGAAAGTTATGGCCAAAATACTATGAAATATGCAGAATCTAAAATTTAATCAAATTCGATTTTGACTCCAATTAGAGAAATTCCGATTTAATCATTTCATTGATTTGGTTAAGCATAAACACATCATCTAGGTCTTCTCAAAGTGTGTTTTCTTCCAAGCTTTGCATTTTTCATCTTAAAGCTGCCATTTTCCTTTAGCAACCTACAAAATACTAAAAATACAAATCTAACACAAAACATTAGATTAAGATACAGCTAAAGAATTAACTAATGTAAATTATGGGGTTTAAATATGTATTATTTTGCACTCATCACACTCACCTCTTGAGGGGGAGTGGACCCACTTAGTTGGTGGGTCACACATGCTTAGGATTTTGGTTCCTAATCTTAGAGCGTGTAAGGTTTGCTTGCATTGCATTGGTTTCTCTCTATCATATCTTTACATATTTTTTGCATTCTAGGAACCATATTTGCTTTTTCCTCATATTTTATCTTGTTTGCCTTAAGGAAAATTTCTGCAGGTCTTTGATAGGGATGATGGAAAAAGCACGTCAGGCGGTTGTTTTTCTGTCTTGGTAATTTCAAACTGCTCTATGAGGAATAGGTTTGCTCTTACCCTACATGCTAGAATTAGATTTTATCTATTTTCCACATAGCATGTCTTTGTTATTTTTCTATTTTTTTCACAAAAAAAAAAAAAAAAATTGGGGGAGAAGATACAGAATTTTTATTTTTTCTTTTAATAGCTTTTCAGATATTGCATGTATTTTTATCTAATATCTTAGTCATTGTGCTTTAATGACATATGCTTATATATGATTGAGAGTTTATGCATGATATCTGCTAAAGCGTTATGTTGTATCTTAATGATAAATAGTTTCTCTTCATGCAATGAAAAGTTGTGCACTATTCAAAGCTCCCCTAAGATACATTTTTTCTCTCTTTGATTTTGAACATTTGAAAATTTTGATAAGAGAGATTTTTTTGCTAAGATCATCAAATTGACCAACTCTCTAGTTGAACCTAGGACCCATAAACTCTGGCATTATTTCTAGGTTAAAGCACTAGCAATAATGAAAAGCATATAAGAATTAGAAAATCTGGATTCTAAAAGATCCATTGCTGAACATGCTTAAAAATGTCTTGAACTTGTCCTTATCGAAACAGTCACTGACCATTTCATTGTGAAAATAGACGATCACTAATGGACTAAGTAAAAGAAAAGTGCTGCATCTTTGGGGGAGTGTATCAAATGAGGGTGGCTATGCCTTAGTAAAATAAGGTTTGATTTTTGACTGATTTAACATTAATTTTCTCTCTTGTTTAAAAAATCCAGTTGCTTTAAATCATATCAACAAACATCATACCTTACTGAGAAAACTTTCACACACACACACACACAGATGCATGGCATGAGTTGGATAAATTGTTTAAAATTTCTATCTGCAAAGAAATTTATGCACATTGATTACTTGACTCTTTGTTATATGTTTGCATATTTTTGAATTACTATTTGACTATTTTATCAATTTTCATTACATGCGTGTTCTGAAGCTAACCTTAGAGAAAATTATTTTTCTACAAATTTTTCTCTAATTTAAGCTTTTCAGTGTGGAGTGTCCGGACGGACTTGGCTTAAAGTCCGGACGCGTGCGACCCTATCAATTGCTGATCTGGCAGTGGACCGTCGAGATGGGTTAGTAACATGTCCGGACGCGATCCCTACAGGTATATATCTGTCGCTTTCTCCTCGCTGAGCCATACCTTTTCATCTTTTTTCCCATATTTCTTGCGGTTTCTCTCAAATTTCTCTGAGTTTTCAGCCATTTTTGTCAGTTTTTGCATACTTTATCTCATACTAGGTATTCTTATTGTTTCCTTTTGTTCTTTGAAGTATTTTTGCTTTTTAAGAATAATGTTAGGACATTTATTTTGGAATATTGTTGAGATATTATGCATGAAATAAATTTTCTGTTTGTGTGTTGGTATTGGTCTGATATATCTGTGATACTTGGGTTGCTAATTTTTGCATTGTGTAAATTTCTGGGCATCCAAATTATAGCTTTTATAATGCCAAAAAATTTCTAGAACTAATAGGATCTAATTTATTTTTGGTATTATTTTTTTTTTGAATATTTATGTTAAAATTTTTCTTAGGACAATGTCTTCCAGCGCAGAGTCCGCCAGAGGACTAAGGCAAGTCTTGAGGTTACTAGAGCCGGGGTGGAACAAAAACAAGTGATTATTGAGAGAAATGTCATTAGAGTCGACGTTATGGTACCTCCATTCTCCTTGATTGATCAGATGATCCAGGAGAATCATTGGCAGTTTTTCTACATCTGCTCCGACATCGTCTCTCCCAGATTGGTCTGAGATTTTTATGGATGCATGAAAGTAGTCCAGGATGAGCAAAGCAGTCTCACGTTGCAGACCATAGTTAGAGGAGTGACTTTCAGGATAGGTGTTGCACTTATTGGCACTTTCATTGGGACCGGTCCAGTGCCACTTGAGGGTGTTCCCTATCCAGATTCCGTGGATCCCCCCTCCATGGAAGAGATGATTGAGTTCTTTGATCCTCATCATCGAGCTCAGGACAGAGCCCCTTAGTCTATCAAAATCGGTGTATTTTACTCTCCTCATCAGCTTCTAGCAAAGATTGTACAACACAATCTGTAGCCTATAGCTTGATGGAGTGAGCTAGTGCTCAAGAGAGTTAGGTTTCTGTATGCCCTTATACAGCGGGTGCCTTTTTACCTTTGCAAGCACATTGTGCTTACTATGCTCGAGATGCGAGACGAGCATCAGACATGTCTTCCTTTTGCGTGCTTAGTCACAAAAATCTGTATGCGTTTTGTACCTGAGATCACAGACTTGGAGACAAAGGAGAAAAACAAGGATACTCTTGGAAAACATACAATGATGAAGTCTAATGCACAACTGTGTTTTGAGGATCAGAGGGAAGCTGAGTCTCCTCCTCCTGCTTCTCCAGTTTAGGCTGATCCTACTGCAGCCTCTTCATCTCAGATTGCTCCACCTCCTCCATCTTTTGATGCTGTTTTTTCTCAGATTATGAATGCATTGAGTTCTCTTCAGCGAGAGGTCAGCACTATTGGTGTCAGGGTTGAGCAGTGCCAAATCGACATCAAAGAGTGCCTGAAAAACTTTGAGCCATAGAATGATGATGCTGATGATATTTGAGTGCTGTGATCATTCATTTTTTTTTTAGTTGTTTATAAACTTTTGTTTATTTGGGCTCCTTTTGAGACAATTTACTTTTATTCCTATTATTTTGGATATTAGTAATTATGTTACTATGGTTTTTAATACTCTATTTACTCTTTGTCCTTTTGAAACAAAAAGGTGGGAGTATTTTTAATTTTTGGACCACGATTGTATTTGTAAACTGGTTAAGTGATTTTTGTTCCAGAATGGCCAAATATGGAGTTTGTTAGTTTTATTGGCTACATTTTGTTAACAAAATCCCTGCCATATTAGTGTATTGCTAAAACAGAGACGCCGAAATTATTCAGAGTCTTACAAAATATTCAGAGCATATTTTCTCAACTATGGAAAGGCCTTAATATGACATGTATCAGTGTCACAAGCATCAAGAACACAATTTCTGGATTCCAGGAAGATTCTGCTCAGTTTATAACTCAGCAAAGTCGGTTGCCTAGTTGTCATTCAAACGACCCAAAGAAACGTTCGGACGCCCATCAGTGTTCAAGAAGATTTTGAACAGCTTAGCAGACACGGTTGGTGAAGACAGCATGCAACCTTCCAGATGCTAGGGCAACACTATCCGGATGCGGAGACTGAAGTTTAATGAAGAAACGAGTGAAGTGCGTGGTAAAAGTTGGTTGCTGCTTGCCGTCTGGACGCCCTCTGTCTAGGTCCGGACGCCGCCCAGAAAACTCCAAATCTATATTGTAATAGGTTTTCTAAAGCCTATAAATAGAGGTCTCTAGGCTTGTATTATTTACAGAATTTGGTATTGAATTCTAGTGTGCTTAGAGATGGTGTTTAAGTAGAAATAGTGAGATTTGCTAGCTCTCTAAGAGTTTTTCTTTGTGTGATTTAATCATTCGAAGTCTAGCTTAGGGAGGAGCTCTAAGCTAAAGGAGTCCATTGAAGACCCCTTCAGGTAGGAGACCTGGTTGGGAGGTGTTCACGTATAGGTTCGTGTCAGAGTTAGAGGTACGACTACTGCATCGGGTTATGTGAGTATTACTGCCTTGTAACTAGCTTTATCTTCTGAATAGTGGATTTCCTGGGTTTGGCCGCCCCGGAGTGATTTTTCTCTTAATTGAGTTTCCATTTCGTTAACAAAATATCTGTCTTCTTTTAAATTTCACATTTAGATATTTTGTTACACAAATTGATCATACACACATTTAAATTTGGAGTCTATTTATTTTCAGACATGAGTCACAAAACTACAACTAGTGGTAAGAAGGCTTGAGTGAGGAAGGTTGATACTATTCACCTTTTGATGGGGAGTGGTAGTGGACTCACCTAGAGTTAGGTGGTTACATGGCACGTTTAGGATCATTGTTCATACATATTCATATCTTAGAGCATGTAGTATTCTTTGCATTGTATTTTTTTTTTTTTGCTATTATCTACTTAATTTTTGTTTTGCATATGCATATGCATTGCATTAATTTTGTGTTTTATTTCCAGTTTTCTTTAAATGAAAAAATGGAAAAACAAAAAGACCAAAAATATTTTTGTTGTTATTGCCTTCTTCCTAGCGTTGCCTTATGCGTCTTGAAAGTTCATTAATTTCTCATGTGTATTCCATGAACTCAACCTATAATTATCTCTTGGAATGTGCTTATTATGCATGAGTTAATTATTCTTTTAATGGACTAATTTCTTTGCCTAAGCATGAGCTTTTGTGGTACACTTCTCGTATGTGATCTTTTGTGCACTTTAAAGTTTTTATTTGAGTTAAGCTTGACTGCAAGGGTGAGTATTTGTTAGGCAACCATGTGAGGGAGGTTGACTAGCTTTTGGATCAAATTGACCAACTTGCTTGTTGAACATAGGACCTAAAAATTGATGCATTCTTTCCATATGATTTAAGCATAAATATTTAAATGCACTTTCTCAATTAGAAATATATGAATTAAAGTTCAATGTCTAATAATTGCTTAACATGTCCCTATAGAAATAGTTAGTGAGAGTGTATTGGATGAGGGTGACTATGCACTAGTATAATAATGTTTGACTTTTGACTTGATGTGCATGTCAACCTTCCTCATGATAATTTATGAGCTTTTGCTTGCTAAGCTTTACTTCTCACCAAATAAGATCTTAAGCTTGCTCAATATATTGTTATCACACACAACACATAAGCATGGGTAGAGTGAAACATATTGCATTGTTTTTGTTAAAGAAAATTTTAATCTATTCATCTTTTGATTCTCATGAATACTTTTAAACACTTTGAGTTTTATTGTGTTGGGAATTCATTGTTTAACAAATGAGCTACTAATGCACTTTTCTTGTATACTTTCTGAATATTTGATCATACATTGAGGGGGAGAACTTTATTTTTCTGCAAAATGTTCAATTTTAAATATCATGTGTTTTACTGCTCATAGTCTTGCATTTTATTCATTTTATATTCAATGTATTGCACATGTAACACCCAAGAAATTTATTAGGATGAGTAAGAATATTTTGGTATTAAATTAGATCAAGTATATTTTATGTCTAATTTTATTTTCTTAGTTTGATCTGAGATGTGGATAGTTCAAACTAAGGCTCAAAGAAAAAAAAAATGAAATTTTGGAGCTTTGGAAATTTTCAAGAGTTTTGTTTTAAAAGAATAAACAAAAATAAAAATTGTACACAATTCGTACAATCCAAACTTGCAGAAATTTTTGGAGCTTCTAGAAAGTTGGTGAAACTTGGTTTCTTTGGAAGGTAATTCAGACAAGCCGAACTAGTAAAAAAATAAAATAAAATAATCAGATTTGTTTTGAGATGGTGACTTCACGCCTAAGCTGAATTTGGTTCTATTAAATTCTAGAGGATTCTATTTTTTTATGCACTAGAGCATTCACATGCACAATAGAACATGCTGGATTTGTAAGGTTCTTTTCTCCTTCACATTTTCACACACTGCAGCGTGCACTTGTAAACTCTAGAAAGAGTAGAAAAAATTTCACCATTTGATTCCTTTTGCCAAATTCCAGATTTATCCAAGGAGAAGAAGAAGAAGAAGAAGAAGAAGAAGAAGAAGAAGAAGAAAGGAATGGTTAGAAATATTTAGAATAGAAATAAGCTTTGGAGTTATTTGAAGTGGAAGTACTATGTATAATTCTTTTATCCCTAATTTATGTCAATTATAGTTATTAGAATTTAAATTATGTCGATATAATGCTTAAATTGCTTGAGAAAGTGTGATTGAATATCTCAGGGAATAATATTATATTCAATCATCCTTTTAAATATTACAAATGCGTCATTGTGTTGTCTAAATATTATTAGGTATTTTACAATAGTGTTGTTGTAATGACCAAGTAATGTTAGAAATTTTAGATAAATATTATACTAGTGCCATAGTAATGCCCGTGTGAAAATATGAGGTAAAGCTACATAGCCGTTATGATGTCTGAGTGCCATTATGAAATTTTAGATATATGTCGTTATGCTGTCCATTTTTAGACAGAGTATAAGGAAAATAATCAATGGTCTAGATATTAGCTTTTTAAAATTAATATTAGGCTAATATACTATCGCTCGAGGGCCCAAGAAATTGTAGAGAGTTTTAAGACAAGAAGAGCGTTTAGACAATCTGCGAAGTGGTAAGTATAACTACTTACTGAGAAATGATATTGTTTTTATGAGTATTTTACTTACTGAAGTATTTGATAAAGTTTTTGTGGTATATTATTAAAATTTCATGAGCTTGAGTATTTTATGAATAACATTGTAACTCCCCCAAACCGCTAGGGTTAGGTTCGTCCATTTTCTTACATAAAGCCGCAAAGATTCATAAAGTCTGCCAAATAACCTAGCTAATATGCTGAGTTAAATAAATTACCAGAAAAATAATTTTAAAACCTAGAGCTTTAATAAATGCGGAAACGAGTAATTCGAAAAGAATCATTATATTTGATACAATAAATGAAAATCCAAAATAAAACTAAATTTATTGTGCCGGTGCACTTGATAAGATAAATGAAATGCAATATCCAAGCGCTAGCCTAGATCCCATTCCGGCCGCCTAGGTCACTCTGCTCATAACCTGAAAACAAAACAAAATAAGGGTAAGCGAGAAATGCTCAGTAAAGTAACCCTCAACCATAAAACGGTTGAGTTAAATTCATTTTCTTCAGAACGATTATTAAACACACTTGAGATCTAAAATTTCCATAATACAAAATATAAGTTCGGCATTTTGCGTAAAGCATGAAATTACTAGTTGAAAAATAAAACTTCTCATATTTAGGGCCCATGTACACTATTACGCCCTGTGTACTTAGGGTTGTGCGGTCTTTGCTGTGACCATGGTAGGTAACTGTGGCCGCAGGCCTGCCCCATCAACTAATTAATTAAAGTGCACTTAACATGACCTAGAGACGGATTATTGCATTCTCAACGTCCTTCAGCAAGTCCGCTTCTATCTCAAGCAACGGTACCGAGCTTAATCCTCTATGAATCTCTGTCAATATTTATGGGGCCAAAATAATAGTCTCCTCCACACATGTGCCTCATTTATAAAAATCTTTCTCTTTCTCATAAATTATTCTTACTCCTTTCACTATGCTTGGTAACTCTTGAGGCAACGTGTGTGAGGGTTTTTACTCTCATTTTCTCGCTAATTTCAAAAGTAGTAACTTCTCGTCTCGGAAACCAACTAAGCAATTTACTAAAATTAGAAAATCCTTTATAATTAAAGCTTTTCTTAAAACCACTGATTTCAAGAATATCATTTCTACCAACAACTTTCATCTCAAAACTATTTTAAAACAATCCTTCATGCATCAATATAAATTTGAAATACATAACGAGAACAATTATTCGTAAATATGCTAGAATCAATGGATAAAATAATATGACATAAAATAATTATAGAAGGGGTAGAGGATCCCTTACATCTCTGAATGCAGTACGTCGCTGAAATATTTCGACAGCTAGCTAATCACCTGGTACAGGTTTAAATAAATTAATACCTCATGCTAGTCACTAGATGACACACTGACATCACTAAGATTCGTCTTGTTAGCCTACTGAGAATGGATTCTCTAAGTACATTTAACAACATTAATTACTCGAATAATATTTAAATAATTAAATAAGCAATAACACATTTTCTTTTATTGATATTAGAAATACAACTCAATAAATGCAATTGTCATAAGAAGTATTCTCTATTAAAGTCATATAATTTGATAAATTCAGGTATCATCAAACTGTTCATCTATTCAAAATAATTTATTAAAAAGGCTCCGTGATTTTTAAGCAATTTACAAGAATTTTTGAAACACTTGAATTAAAACCGTCTTTATTTCTCTGTGGAAGAAAATTAAAATAACTAAAATTTAATATAGTTATGCCAAAGAAAGATTTGTTATGGGGTCGTTAGGACAGAGGAGTAGAGGAAAAATAATAATAATAATAAAAAAAAAAAAAAAACAGAAGTAGTTTAGGACTTGTACTGAAAATAAAAGAATAGAGAAGAAAGCAAACAAATAAATAATATATATATATATTGGAATAGCATTCGGCTACTATGTATACGTGACCAGTAGAGAAAAGAGAATAAATAGGCAATGAACACTTCAAACAAAGGCTGCTGTCTAAATGAATTAGAAGAAAAAAAAAAAAAAAAAAAAAAAAAAAAAAAAAAAAAAAAAAAAAAAAGAAAGAGAAAGAGGCTAGGCATACAAAATAACATCTCCTGTGAATGACAAGAGATGGGAGATAAGGACAAAGGTGCTACGATGTAATACCTGGGAAAATATTACGCTTAGGATGATAATGCATAAATAAATAAATAAAATATGTGTACATGCATGCATAAGTATAAGGCCTAATAATTATTATTGCTAGTTTAAATAGAATTGTGTATATATATATATAGAGAAATCAGATTAGTAAAGAAATTACTAACCAAAGTTAATCGAGCGACTTTGGAAGCGAAGTTGATCGGTCGGATATTAGATCGATCGAGCGACTTCAAATTTGCGGGTAAATAGGATCGATCGAGCGACTTAATTATCCTGTGCGGTGCAGTTTACTTGTAAGCTGCCATTGGCGATTTTCTTCCTTTGATTCTTGAACCCACACTATGTTCTTGGTTCCAGATGATCATATCCCCTTCTAGTTAGCCTAGTTAGTTGGTTTAGTTCAAAACCAATGAGATATGGTGTAATAATTACCCAAAGATATGAAAATCCTATTCTAGAAGATATGAGAGATTTGGTTACTATTTTCTCTAGTTGAGGTGTCTTAAATCTGGCCAATGAAACCTCCAGCTGCTGGCTTGATCTCAGCCATTCAGGATTATTATATATAACATGCATGGGTCATCAAAATCATCACTAAAAATTCAGCAAGCTCTCTCTCTCCATATCTCTCACGTAAGCCTCCCCTTCCCTCATTGTGTTGGTGCTGAAACTTTAATAGGAAAAGCTCTCTCCTTTTTCCTATGAAACTAGCACTTAGAGATTAGAGATAAAGCCTTAACCCTTCTCTCATTTCTCAACAAAACACCAAAAAACAATATCTGAAATCCTTCTCTGTTTCTAGCTCAAAAACCAGCAATTTC
The DNA here is from genome assembly GCF_958979055.1 of Alnus glutinosa. NCBI lineage: Eukaryota > Viridiplantae > Streptophyta > Magnoliopsida > Fagales > Betulaceae > Alnus > Alnus glutinosa. The sequence goes on along the minus strand of NC_084899.1, from coordinate 10,851,523 downwards.
CAAACTCATTTAAATACTCTGTTTTGGAATCAGATTTCTCCCTCTTCTCTAACTTGTTGAGTATGAATTTCAGTAAGTAAATGTTCATTTTCACTCTCTAGAATTCAATGTTTGTTTCTTTAAAATCATGGTTGTTTCTTTTCTCCTAATGAGAAAGTTACAGCCATGAAAGCTTATGTGTATATATGATAGTAACCTTGTTTGTTTTCTTTGAACAAAGGAGCTTTCCTCAGAATATTACCCAAGCTTCTACCTGGTAAATGAAGTGTTTAATAACTGAATTTAAGAATAAAATTAGGTGAAGAAGGTGTGCGAAAGTTTGGAGAATATATATATATATATATATATATAGTGTGCATATGATAATAAGTAGGTATGGTTGTGGAAATGAAAGGCATGTTAATAATGCTAAGAGTGAGTATATGTTGCTGAAATATGTATGAGTGTATGGTATAATAGAGTACTGAAATGATTATGGTAAGTGTGAATGTGCTAAGTGCTTGGAGTGTGTGTATGTATGCATGAAATGGAAGGGAAGAAGAGAATTTGTGTGTTTAAAAGGAAGACATGTGCTGGAATTTCCTACCTAAAGTAGGTGTGTTTTTAAGTATAAATCAAGTAAGTTTCCTTTTGGAAATGAAGAAGTGAGCTAGTTGAAAGAGAAGTGTATGTGTGATATATAGATGTGTATGTGTGTTGATTAGATAAATGTGTTTATTAAAGAAGAATAAAATTATGTATGTGCGTGTAAATAGGTGAAACTTGTAAACTCGCTTTAAGTAATGTAAGTCTCTAATGTGCCATACGTATGTATACATAATAATATTTTGGAGGGAGATGTATATAGTATAGAGCAACTTTAGTAGCTTCATTATGCCGCCTAATCATTTTTATACACTGATATTTTATGGCATCCATTTTATAAATGAAATTAATTTATAGAATGAAATAAGGATGAGGTTGTAGTTATGAAACCATTATATTTAAATCTGTAGCCATCATAATAGAAAAATAATCTCTAATAAATAAGTGAAATAGTGGTAATAAACATTCTCATAATGCTTTTCATTAACTTAGTATTATTACACGAATTCAATTATGCAACTTCTAAGAGAAATCTTTGGAGCGGAAACTGTAAGTATCTCTATACTTACTGAGGACGAAGCTGGTTGACTTTTCCTTTAATATTGTGATTACTGCTTTATTTACTTGTTTGTGCATGTGACTTTACATATTTTAGTATTTTAATAATCTGTTTAATAACGAGCTGTGGATCTAAATCCACAGTGGTACATGACGATTCATTGGTTGCCCAAGTACAGTGAATGTAGAAGTACCGAAAAAGAAAATAATAAATACAAAAACTATAGTACCCAGGTCACCAGGGAAGACCCAGGTTTCCAGGAGCCTAGGCTCCCAAAGATTATAATTAAAAGTTAAAGTGAGGAAGCCCAGGCTTCAAATAAGACGTTAACCTTGCCTAGGCCAATAGAGGAGTGGAAAAAGGGAAATACCTGAAACTCTGTATCTAAAACTGTCATATCATTGCTCTATGATTATGTATATATCCAATCTATGTCTATGATTTGCGACCATAGATCATATATTGCGTATACATGTGATTATAAAGCCATATTTGCATTATGTTGCATTTATTAAATAAATCAGTATTCATTATATTATAGGAAATAGCAGACTCACTTTAGTATTTTGTGTTGTTTTCTCTCTGTATTATGTGTTAAATCAGGTTATGAAGAGGAAGAATATCAGGACTATCCAGACCCTTGATGGATCTTGATATTGATATTCGTGGCTAGACTGCCTTCTTTTTGCGAACTACTGTGATGTAGTTCACTAACCTAATTTCAGAGACAATATTTATATTTTTGTTGTCATGTAATTACTAAGCTTTAATATTTTGACTTGTATAATTATATGAGCCCTGTGAGACATGACTACTACTTTTGTATAATTACACTGATTTACTTTAGTATATCTATTTTGAGGTATTTCAGTAGAAGCTCTGAAATGTTGTTAAATTCTCAAGTTTGTATTATATTTATAGATTCTATTGCTAACATTTAACTCTGATGAGATAATAATGTCACGTGAAAATTTAAAAAATTTCACTTACGCTTTTTGTAAAAGCGGGGCATTACATACGGTCCCACCATGTCTCATAGTAAAGAAAAGAGAAGAGAAGAAATAATTAAAAATAATAATAACTAGAAAGAACAAAGGCTATTCGTTTGATATTCAAGAATCAAAAGTCAAAGTACTTTATTGTTATTCTGACATGAAAGATAATAAAACACATAAAAAAAAAAAAGAAAAAAAAAAAGAAAAGAAAAGGTAATTAGATGAAGGACAACATAAGTGGAATAACGTAGACAAATAGGTAAATCAACAACAAACCTGCCACGGTTTTACCGAAAAGAAGACTAAAGAAATAGCTAAGAGACAAGATGATACCTTGTCTGTAGGAGCCGAAAATTGTGTAAGGGGATAGGGGTGTGTGGCTAAAAAAAAAACAATGAGGGGAAGGAAGAGGCGTCACTAATTTAGTTATATAAGCAGGGTTTTGACAATTAGGGTTTTAAGATATTAACTGAAAAGGTAAATTTTAAATTGATATAAAATTTTATTAAATTTAAAGAAATAAGATATTAAAAAAATAGTAACGGTTATTTAAATAAAGCATAAAATATTATATATATACAAGGTCTGTTTTTTTTTTTTTTTTTTTAAAAAAAAAAAAAAAAATGCTCAGTCATCCATTCTCATAAGTAGTAAAAGACCATTTTACTCTCGAAAAGGAATCGGGGTTATTACAATCTCTCCTCCTTATAAGAATTTCGTCCTCGAAATTTGGTAATCAACTACAACAGTAACTACGGAAGGTACCTGAGGTATCAAAGTCGTACTCGGGCTTGTCTACTACGTTCACTACATCCGATGGTTCATAAGCGAACATATTTTCTTCTGGGTCATAATAGATGAGGGGGTCCTCCTTTGGATCAGATTCTTCTTCTGGTACCCATACCGGGCCTTCTTCAAAGCTAAAGTTAGAGTAACGTGTACTCCCTTTGTCTGTGTCATCATCGCCTAGGATTTTTATTTGTTCCTCCCAACACAAAGTTCTTGTCTCGTCCTTTCCAATAGGCGGAGCATAATGAATTACCTCAAAGGTAGGGCGCTTCCTACTTAGTATGTTCTTCAACTCCTTAATAAATCGAGCACATGCCTGACGTGGTTGGGAACTAGGACCGTGTGCTTTGCTTCGTTTGGTGTACGCCCAAAGGTCGTTATTGCACGAGTTAATTGAATAGTTAAATAATAGGCATACTCAATTCCAATAACTACAAAAAGAAGGGGGAGAGGAAAATATTGATGAATCCCAATTCGCGGAATTTATTACATCCAAGACAAGCTTTATCTACCTCAACTTCCTTGCTCGGTTACTAGGCAAACAAATACGAATATTTGTCACGCATAGTCTCTTCCAATTCCCACAAAGCTTCCTCTGGCGATCCGTGGTTACTCCACATTACTTTGACCATTGGGATCCGTCTCCAGCGTAATTCGTTCTCTTTCTTATCAATGATCTTCATAGGTACCTCCTCGTATGACAAATTTTCCCATAAGGGAATCGTTTCAGCCTCCAACACGTGTGAGGGGTCTGCGACATATTTTCATAATGTCGATACATGGAAAACATTGTGCACTCCAGGCAGATGTGGCGGCAATGCTAAGCGATATGCTAAATGGCCAACTCGATCCAAGATTTCGTAGGGTCCAATGTATCGAGCGTTTAGCTTACATCTCCTCCCAAAACGGGTCACTCCCTTCATCGGTGCTACCTTAAGAAATACTTTATGTCCATTCGCGAACTCCAAATCTCTCCGTCAGTGATCCACATAGTTCTTTTGCCGGTTTTGAGCCTCAGTCAGTCTCTGCCGGATTAGTGTAATCTCCTCTGAAGTTTCCTGGATTAATTCCAGTCCCGTCAGTTGTCGCTCTCCAACCTCGTCCCAATAGAGTGGTGATCGACACCTTCTCCTGTAAAAGGGCTTCGTATGGTGCCATCTTGATGCTTGCTTGGTAGTTATTATTGTATGTGAATTCTATTAAAGGAATATACTGACTCCAGCTGCCCTTAAAATCCAGAACACAAGCTCTCATCATGTCTTCCAATGTCTGGATCGTTCTTTCCGATTGTCCGTCCGTCTGAGGGTGGAATGCAGTACTAACGTTTAGCTTTATTCCCATTGCGACCTGCAAGCTTTGCCAAAATTGAGAAGTAAAGCGTGGATCACAATTTGAAATGATTGACACTGGCACACCGTGCAGTCGTACAATCTCACTCACATACTCCTTTGCCAAACGACTCATGTCATATGTTGTTTTAATGGGCAGAAAATGTGCCAACTTCGCCAGACGATCGACCACTACCCATACTGTATCCAGTCTAGTCACCGTCTTCAGTAAACTCGTGACGAAGTCCATGGCTATATGTTCGCACTTCCATTCTGGAATGGCCAATGGTTTGAGCATCCCCGTTGGTTTCTGATGTTCTGCTTTGATCTGTTCATAGGTAAGGCAACGTTTTACAAACTGTGTGACTTCCCTCTTCATGCCGTTCCACCAATAGTGCTCCCGAAAGTCCTGATTCATTTTGGTGCTTCCCTGATGTACTATATACAGTGATTGGTGAGCTTATGCAAAGATCACCCTTTTTAGATTATCTTCCTTGGGTACACAAACGGTTTCGGTACCTTAACGCCCCATCTCCAGAAATACCAAAATCTTCCCGTCCACCTTTACCGACATCCGCCCGGATCTTACTTAGTTCATCATCTGCTAGCTGGGCAACTCTAATCTGTTCTAGTAAGGTCGGGTTCCAAGGTTAGCTTACCGAGGTAAGACTGCAATTCTTCTACTGCCAATTCAATGCCCGCTCTTTCCATATCTAGAAGTAACTCTTTTTTAGTAGTAAGCGTCGCTGCCCCTCTTCCCACTGTAGTCTTCCTGCTAAGGGAGTCGGCCACCATGTTTGCTTTCCCCGGGTGATAATTGATTGAGCAGTCATAATCATTAAGGATAACTAGCCATCGTCTTTGGCGCATGTTGAGTTGCTTTTGGGTAAAGAAATACTTCAAACTCTTGTGATCTGTGTAAATTTCACAATGCTCCCCATAGAGATAGTGTTGCGAAATCTTCAAGGCAAAAACCACTGCAACGAGCTCAAGATCATGAGTCGGATAATTACGTTCGTGCACCTATAGTTGCCTTGAGGAATAGGCAATCACCTTCCCGTTTTGCATCAAAACACAGCCTAATCCTTTGAAGGAAGCATCGCTATAAATTACGAATCCGCCAGTCCCGGATGGGAGAGTGAGAACAGGTGTTGAAACTAACCGGTGCTTCAATTCTTGAAAACTTATTTCACAATTCTCCGACCAAATGAAGGCCTCATTCTTCTTGGTAAGTTTGGTCAAAGGTGCCGCCAGCTTGGAAAATCCTTCAACGAATCTCCTACAGTAACTTGTGAGGCCCAAGAAGCTTCATATCTCATGGACACTCGTAGGTCTTGCCCAATTTACCACGGCCTCTAATTTACTAGGATCCACCAAAATTTCTTCCTTCGATATGACGTGCCCTAAGAATGTCACTTCTTCCAACCAGAATTCACACTTCTTGAATTTTGCAAAGAGTTTATGTTTCCTCAAGATGCTCAGTACTGTAGACAAATGCTCCTCATGCTCTTCCCGGCTCTTCGAATAAATTAGTATGTCATCAATAAATACCACCACACACCTATCGACGAATTCTCGAAAGGTTCAATTCATCATGTCCATGAATGTGGCCGGGGCATTGGTTAATCCGAACTGCATTACCAAGAACTCGTAATGCCCGTAACGCGTTCTAAATGCTGTCTTTTGGATATCTTCTTCCTTGATTTAGAGTTGATGGTATCCAGACCTTAAGTCGATCTTAGACAATACTTGGGAACCATGTAGTTGATCAAAAAGGTCATTGATTCTTGGTAGCGAGTACTTGTTCTTGACGGTTGCCTTGTTCAATTCCTTATAGTCGATACACAACCTCATCGATCCATCTTTCTTTTTTTTTTCACAAATAAAAGGGGCGCTCCTCAAAGAGATACGGGTGAATGAATCCTCTATCTAGGAGTTCTTGCAACTGCTCTTTCAACTCTCTGAGTTCGAGTGGTGCCATCCGGTAAGGTGCCTTGGATATAGGTCCCGTGCCTGGTAATAAGTCTATAGTAAACTCGATCTCTCTATCTGGAGGTAATCCAGGTAGTTCCTTCGGAAACACATCTACAAAATCACACACGATGGGTATCTCCTCGAGTTTTGCTTCTGGTGCTTCTTTTGTCACACACGCCAAGAATCCTGAACACCCTTGCTTCAAAAGCCGAGTCGCCTGCATTGCTGATACTAGCTTGGGTAAGCTGAAACCCCTATTCCCCTGAATTTTGAATTATGCTGCTTCTAGTGGTTTGAACACTACGTCCTTGCAGAAACAATCGACGCAAGCATGGTACATGGACAACCAATCCATACCTAGGATCAAGGGTAACACTCCGGTCCTATATTGGGAAGATAAGTAGTCCACATAGAGTTGGTGGTTTATAAAGATAGTCATGAGCACTAAGTCCCACATTGCCTAGTTATTAGGTGAAACTGAGCTTTATAAGGAACTCTAGGAAAACTTCAAATTGACTAGTCCTTTTGAGGTGATAGCGCAGATGTGGCTAACGCTTTTCCTTAGGTTGTTACAAATAGTATGAGAGCCACCTAGTAACGCTAGGTCATGTGGTACTGGAGCACAGTATGACGTGGCCTTGACGAGGACATCAAGAGTTTAAGAGGGAGAGTTTGTAATACCCCGATCCCATATTGGGAAAAGATGAATAGCTCACATAGAGTGAGTGGTTTATAAAGATACTCATGGGTGCTAAGTCCCACATTGCCTAGTTACTAGGTGAAACTGAACTTTATAAGTGATTCTAGGGAAAGCTCCAAATTGACTAGTCCTTTTGGGGTGATAGCATAGATATGGCTAACGTTTTTTCCTGGGTCATCACAAACATGATTATATGTCTTGAATTATTTTTATTTTCACACGTGTCAAAATGATTTGTAAAATGAAAGAGGATGATTATGAGAACTAAAGAATGATTTTAAGAGATATATATTATTGCATACTATTGAACAGTGAGAATAAGAGATAGTAAAATTGGGAAGCCAAAAATTCTTCCTAAGCTAAATATGGGTCTAGAAGTTTGTCCTATGTTAACTGTTCAGAAAATTATTATTCCCAAAGCCAAGTGGGCCCACGACCGAGCCTTGGGCCCATTAGGTCTGACCGAGCCTCTATTCCATTAGGTTTGATCGACCTGGTACGACCCGATCTATCGTCAAGGTCTCGGATACCCACTACCGAATCTTATGGCTGAAGCGCCTTGGGAATTTTATCAGAAATGCTAGAAGAATACCGAAGGCCCATATTCATTTGGTACTGGGGATCGACTTTCTCGGGATCACCACGAAGCGAGGTGAATGAATCATATTAAAATACTTTTAGATAAGACTGGGATTTATGGGATAAGGTTTGATTTCATAAATCCCTAGCATAGTGCAGAAGGATTCTATCCCAGGTTTCCCGGGATAGACTATTATATTCAGAAGAACTCTATCCCATGTTTTCCTAGATAGATCCTTATCCCATATAATATGGTATAAAAGACTTGATATCTAAATAAAATTAGCTAACAGGTAGTGCCTTACCTGAACTGGACTCCCATAAAGGTAAGTCTGATCCCATGCGACCAAGATTAGGCTTCTATTTAAATTGTAACAGATCACTCCAACTATTTGGAGTGACTGTGTGTTTATAAATAGGCTGTTACCCCAAGTATAAAATTACTTTCTAATCTTTGACTTTACTATGTTCTCGTTACTTCTTGAAATTGTCTATTGAATCTGACTTAGGCATCGAAGTGGGTTCGGTCGGCACTCCCGACAAGTTGTTTATCATTTTTCAAATCTTGAAGAAAGATGATCACAAGGCGGCATGTCACCATACCAGAAATTGTACCAACATTAACTCTGGAAGCTGAAGGTGCCTTCCAAGTTAAATAAGAAACTTAAAGGTCTTTCTAAAGTTGAATGTGAAGCTATAAGGTTCTCTTATGTTAACTGTGGAAGCCGAATGTGCCTTCCAAGTTAAATAAGAAGCCAAAAGGTCTTCATGTAAAGTTAGAGGGATTTCTGATGTTAATTGTGGAAGCTGAAGGTGCATTCTAGATTAAATAAGAAACCATAAAGTTTTCCAGAATTGATGTTTAAAGGAGGAGCCGAAGGTGTTTCCTAATAGCCGTAAACAAAAGGTTCAAGTCCTTTAGAAAGCTAGAGGAGCCAAAAGAGTCTCCTAGAGGAAAATGAAAGAAGATTGCATTGAATCTAATGAATAATTTGATTTATATGTTTTGTGATTTGTGAATAGTTTCATTGCTTTATACTTATATACATATGCAATTTATGAGATGCAAGTAACATGTATATTGATATATGTATAAAGCTATACGTATTAAAGAAATGTCAAGGAAAAGATAAGTGGATTTTATTGTGTATTATTAAACAGCTCTACAATGCTTATCTTATCAGCTATGAATTATATAAAATGATTCTTTTTGGAAAACCTCACATAACTGTTATTATAATTACAATGTTAGAGATATTTTCTAAAAAGATGGCTCATACTTGGAACTGCTTAGTAATTCTTATACTTATTGAGATGAGACCGTGGACTCATTAATCCGCCAATGTAAATATGGTAATGCCACAATTACATAGATGTTGATGTAAGTATAGAAGTGGGTGAAGATGATCCATATACCTGTCTATGGTATTATGAATAAGGTTTTCTTGTGATTTAATTTGTTGTGAATATCTTGAAAATGTCTATCTTTTGCGGTATACCTATAGTTAGACATGTTCTAAGTACTTTTTATATATAGCTACTTATGTGGTGTCTGTGGCACTTATGACTAGTGTTATTTTATCATGTAAAATACAATGTAAGAATTTGTATAATATAGAACTCATAATTTCAGTTCTGATGTGTTTTATGAGGGTTCTTACAACAATTGATAAGCTTCGAATGTTGCACATTCAAGCCCCTTAACTTGCATATGTTAATTTCTTAGCATTGTTATTTATTTGATTTTGTGTTGTTTTAATGTTTTTAGGTTTTAAATAAATATGCAATTAATTCCATTGATTTTGGGCTTAAAGTACACTTTGAGAAGACGTAGAAGATATTGGTAAGCTTAACCAATCATAGTAGAAGAGCTATATGATGTGGTTAAGTTTAATCAAATCAAGTGAATGATTAAATTGAAGTTTCTCCACTAAGAGTCAAAATCGGATTGGGTTCAAATTTGGATTCTGCACATGTCTCAGTATTTTGATCATAACTTTTGGCTCAGATATTGAATGGCAATAAAATTGATGGCATTGGAAAGCTAATAAAAAATTCAATACATATGTCTGAAATAGCTTTTTCCTAATTTTGACGTTTACTATATCAAAATTTTCTTGCAATAAAAGATCGCAATTCTGGACGAATTTGGAATCTTTTTCCTATTTGGATTGAAGTTTCAATCTCATACTTGGACAAGAAGACTCAAGAGACGATTTTTCTGGAATTTCAAGAGCTTCTAGGCCTCTCCTAGTCTCTATAAATAGACCCCTAAGCTTCAAGAGAAGGTGTACTTGTGCTTGTGCATGTGCTTAGCTTTAGACAGAAAATTCTTCTTGGAGGCTTGACAAGTTAAAGAGGAGAAGAACATGGTAGGAGGCCATCTCAGCACCACGGTGAACAGCTAAATTCGTCATAGGGTGTTGATGTAGCACTTTCCAAGTAACAATGACTTGATTGTATTTTAATTTGATATTTTCTATATGCATGATGGTTGTATAACTGTGAGAATTGATCTTAATGTTTATATTCAATCATTATGAATTTCTTATCTTATCTTAGAAAGTCTTTTATATTGATTGAACTCAATCCTTCATATTTTCTATGATTATGTGAATGATTGTTATACAACGGTTTTAATTGACATATGATCAAAAGGGTAAGATAGACCATGCCTAGGGAAGATGGATTGTACTACACCCTAGTTTAGTGTAATTTAGGTAGACAATTCGTACCAACCGAAGATGGGTTATACTTTTCATTGATTGTATGTATCCTATTAAAGACGTGGCTAATCCATGCCTAGGGAAGACGGGTCATACCGTATCTTAGTGGTTAGGTGGACGGTCTGTGCCAACCGAAGTTGGATTATACTTATTCTTTAGAGGTAATTTCTTGACTACTTGAGTGAGACGAGCCCTATATCATTCATAGTATGAATTTTCCTTGTTAATTTATGATTGACCATTGTTATGCAGTGAGTGGTGAAATCAATCCCCTATTCTTTCTCTCATCCCTACTTTATTTAAATTTATGTCTTTTACTTTTATGCATTTATTTTTAAAAAACAAAAATCAACAATCTTTTCTTTAGTTATTTTTAATCTTCATAAACTTGATAACATAACCGTTTGCAGTCCTCGGCAACGGCGCCAAAAATTGATGTCGTTGGAAAGCTAATAAAAAATTCAACACATATGTCAGAAATAGCTTTTTCCTAATTCTGATGTTTACTATGCCAAAATTGTCTTACAATAAAAGATCGCAATTCTGGATGAATTTGGAATCTTTTTCCTATTTGGATTGAAGTTTCAATCTCATACTTGGACAAGAAGACTCAAGAGAGGATTTTTCTGGAATTCCAAGAGCTTCTAGGCATCTCCTAGTATCTATAAATAGACCCCTAAGCTTCAAGAGAAGGTGTGCTTGTGCTTAGCTTTAGACAGAAAATTCTTCTTGGAGGCTTGACAAGTTGAAGATGAGAAGAACATGGCAAGAGGCCATCTCAGCACCACGATGAACAGCTAAATTCGTCATAGGGTGTTGATGTAGCCCTTTCCAAGTAACAATGGCTTGATTGTATTTTAATTTGGTATTTTCTATATGCATGATGGTTGTATAACTGTGAAAATTGATCTTAATGTTTATATTCAATCATTATGAATTTCTTATCTTATCTTAGAAAGTCTTTTATATTGATTGAACTCAATCATTCATATTTTCTGTGATTATGTGAATGATTATTATACAACGGTTTTAATTGACATATGATCAAGAGGGTTAGATAGGCATGCCTAGGGAAGACAGATTGTACTACACCCTAGTTTATTGTAATTTAGGTAGACAATTCGTACCAACCGAAGATGGGTTATACTTTTTCATTAATTGTATGTATCCTATTAAAGACGTAGCTAATCCATGCCTAGGGAAGATGGGTCGTACCGCATCTTAGTGGTTAGGTGGACGGTCCGTGCCAGCCGAAGATGGATTATACTTATTCTTTAGAGGTAATTTCTTGACTACTCGAGTGAGACGAGCCCTATATCATTCATAGTATGAATTTTCCTTGTTAATTTATGATTGACCATTGTTATCCAGTGAGTGGTGAAATCAATCCCCTATTCTTTCTCTCATCCCTACTTATTTAAATTTATGTCTTTTACTTTTATGCATTTATTTTTAGAAAACAAAAATCAACAATCCTTTCTTTAGTTATTTCTAATCTTCATAAACTTGATAACATAACCGTTTGTAGTCCCTGGCAACCGCGCCAAAAGTTGATGTCGTTGGAAAGCTAATAAAAAATTCAACACATATGTCAGAAATAGCTTTTTCCTAATTCTGATGTTTACTATGCCAAAATTGCCTTGCAATAAAAGATAGCAATTCTGGACGAATTTGGAATCTTTTTCATACTTGGATTGAAGTTTCAATCTCATACTTGGACAAGAAAACTCAAGAGACGATTTTTCTAGAATTCCAAGAGCTTCTAGGCCTCTCCTAGTATCTATAAATAGACTCCTAAGCTTCAAGAGAAGGTGTGCTTGTGCTCGTGCTTGTGCTTGTGCTTAGCTTTAGATAGAAAATTCTTCTTGGAGGCTTGACAAGTTGAAGAGGAGAAGAACATGGCAAGAGGCCATCTCAGCACCACGATGAACGGCTAAATTCGTCATAGTGTGTTGATGTAGCCCTTTCCAAGTAACAATGGCTTGATTGTATTTTAATTTGGTATTTTCTATATGCATGATGGTTGTATAACTGTGAGAATTGATCTTAATGTTTATATTTAATCATTATGAATTTCTTATCTTATCTTAGAAAGTCTTTTATATTGATTGAACTCAATCCTTCATATTTTCTGTGATTATGTGAATGATTGTTATACAATGGTTTTAATTGACATATAATCAAGAGGGTTAGATAGGCCATGCCTAGGGAAGACGGATTGTACTACATCCTAATTTAGTTTAATTTAAGTAGACGATTCGTACCAACCGAATATGGGTTATACTTTTCCATTGATTGTATGTATCCTATTAAAGACGTAGCTAATCCATGCCTAAGAAAGACGGGTTGTACTGCATCTTAGTGGTTAGGTGGACAGTCTGTGCCAACCGAAGATAGATTATACTTATTCTTTAGAGGTAATTTCTTGACTATTCGAGTGAGACGAACCCTATATCATGCATAGTATGAATTTTCCTTGTTAATTTATGATTGACCATTGTTATGCGGTGAATGGTGAAATCAATCCCCTATTCTTTCTCTCATCACTCTAATCTTTATTTTTATGTCTTTAAGTTTATGCATTTAACTTAGCTATAAACAAAATCAAATCAAACATATTTTAAATTAAGTTATAGTTAATCTTGAAAAACTTGATAGCAATACCCCTGCAGTCCTTGAGGTTCGACACCCTCTCTATAGCCTTATCCTACAATGATTCGTTCTATTGCGAATGGTTAATTATTATTATTGATATATTTTGATAAACAAAAGACCACATCAACAATAAAAAAAAAAAAAAAAAAAAAAAAAAAAAAAAAAAATTCCGTTGTGAGGTATATGATCTTTTGATGATATTGAGGTTGAGATAGTAGTGCTTAGTGGTAATTGAAGATTTCAACTTTCATCTTTCATAAAGTAAAGGTGGGGCGCTACAGCTCATGATCATGGTTGGGATTAAATGAGAGTTTCTAGGTGTGGTACTATCTAGTTCTTAGAGAGGCCCTTTGATTCTATGCATTACAGAATCATGTTCATCTCTTCAATGTACATGAGTGATTGATTTGGCTTGTTTGAATTGTTTATTGTAGGACTCTATGCTGATTTTTTTTTCTGTCATTTAATGACAAAAAAAGGGGAAAATTTTGTATTTTATATTTTGTTTGTTTGTTTTTTTATTTTTTATTTTTATTTTTTGTCATTGATGTCTTTGACAAGAGGAGTAGTATCTTTTTGATGATGTGATTGATTAACATAGTTGTGCTAATGTGCTTATTGGATATCTATTCAATTATTCATCTTTATGTTAATATGAGTTTTAGTACTTCAAATCTCTATGCATATAATGGTTTGTTCATGTTTCAGAGATCATGTTAGACTCAGCATTTCATCTAACTTTATGTTGTGTTTTGGATTTTTAGTTTTTAACTTGAGCTTTTTGTTATAATTGGGTTTCGTCACCGAATTGCCAAATGAGGACTTTGTTAGGTTTTCAGTGTTTGGCAAATTCGGTGTCAAAACTTGTTTGGTTGTAAGTTTTAGCGTCCGTTTGGGTTTGCGATTTTAAAAGGTGCGATTTAAAATAACGATTTTAAAATGTGTGATTTGAAAAAGTGATTTTCAAAAACGCAGATAAGCTTTTGGCAAAGTCACAATTTAGCATTTAAAATCGCAAATTAGTCTTTAAAATTATGCATTTTCAAAAAAGTACCATCTTACCTACGATTTGAAAAGACAGATTTTTTGCATTTTTAAATCGCAATTTCTAAATGATATATGTTCTATGAATTGGTATAAAATTGCATTTATTGTCTACGAACTCACAATCTCAAACACACCCTTAGTCTACTGGTTAAGTCGGTCAAGAAGTTTATCTAAAACATGACGAGAAACTTAAATTCAAGTGGGAAAAATCCAACTCAAATTTGAAGACCCAAAAGATATGGGTAAGTCTAATCAATCAAGGGAATGAGGAAATTGGAATTTCTTTAAGTGGAATTAAAATCTGATTTGTCAATTCCAAATTGAGCATGTCTCTATATTTTGATCATAACTTTCAGCTCATGTGTTGGATTGAGGTGAAATTGGCAGCATTGGAAAGCTAACTCAAAAGAAAACAAATATTGTAGAAATAGGATTTTCCTAATTCAGAAGTTTACTATTAAAAATTTGCCCTACAATATAAGCCCCAAAATGTGGGCGAATTTTGCTGAAATTCTATTCCAACTCGAACTAGGTTTTCTTCATAAGTCTATTTAAATGGACTTTCAGGCATGAATTTATTAAGGATTCTACTCTAGAATTTAGTGTGCTAAAATATGGTTTTAAACCTGAAGTGTTAATGTTATATCTCTCTTAGAGTTTTAGTTATGTTTTAACCATCAACCTTAAACAATTGAAGCTAACCGGAGTTTCGGTTAAGGATATCAAGAAGAAGAACTCTCCAGAGGTTTTGGGGGAATGTAATTCAAGAGTGTAACGACTGCAAAGGTTTTGTGAGTATTAACATTTCGTAATTCGCGAATTCTTCTTTATTTGATTGATTTCATAGGTTGGCTACCTTGGAGTGGTCGTTCTCTTTGAGTTCAAAGAGTTTCTACTTCGTCACTAAATATAAGTGTCAATTGCTTTATTGCTTTTCATATTTTGGTATTTTTTGTTTGCAGTTGTGAAAATAAATATAGACTCCTATGCAACCTCAACCAAACAGATAACCAAATATGCAAAGCAGTAAAGATAAATAATACAGATTTTTGGTTACGAAGTGGAAACTCTATGCACCAAAGAGAAAAACCACTCTGGGACAGCCAAACTCAGGAAATCAATTATAAAAAATAAAAAAAAAATAGTTAATTACAAAAAGTTCATACTCATAACCCTTTGAAGTAGTCACTCTCTTGAATTCTAACAAGCGTCTACTTGTTTGCCTTTCTCCCAGACCCTTCTGGAGAGTTCTTCAATTGATCTTCCTTACCTGGAGCTCCTCTCCAATTAGACTTCAATGTTTAAGCCTAACAAACCTTCTCTTAGCATAATGGAATTCTTTACAGGAATTTTTAAACAAAGATTGCCTAGGAGCCCTTTTAAATATGCTTTGGAAATCCTAAAATAAGTCAGGAATGAGTTTCTAGGCGGTGGTGTTCGGATAGGCTAACGCATGTTCAGACACATATCAGAAAGTAAAACTTTTTGTGAAGCATGTCCAGACAGGTATCCCTTGTGGCCAAACACTTGCATGGAAAATACTTCTATGTCCGCAGGAAAGTCCGAACATCTAGCAGAACAGGGACTTAATGGAAGTTGCGTCTCCTGGACTGTCCGGACATGTTAGAGAATAGGACCTTACTGGAAGTTGCTTCCGCTGGGCTATCCGGACATGCTAGTGAACAGGAACTTACTACCAATTGTGTTCGGACATGGCTTGAGGCTGTCCGGACATTTTGAAGAAAAATCGAAAAAATTTAGGAACAAATAATTGTGCAGAATATTTTTTAAATCACAGCTCATTTATTTCTTGATTAATATTCTGCAATGCACTCTTTATTCAGCTCTTTCATTTCTCGATTAATATTCTGCAATATTCTTCTCATTCAGACATTTCCTTTCTTGATTAATATTCTTGCAATATTCTTCTAAAGGTCTTTTGAGTGATTTGAATTCCATGTTCTTCATTAATTAAGTAACCTATTGTCACTGAAATATAGCCAACATAAAAAATCAACAGATTGATTATATTTTTAATTCTACATTATATTGGCATACACCTATTCATCTCCTTTCTAGGTGTTGTTTGGAGCCTAGTTATTATTTTTTTTAAAGTGTTTCTCATGAAACATAAATCAAATCAAGCAAATATTCAATAAGAATAATTTATTTTTTCTACTTTAGTGAAAGGTGAAAGTCATAGATAACACTTTATTTTAAGAATTTTGTTTGTATCTATGACTTTGTAACCTTATAGCATGTGTTTATGATTTCGCAGAGCTTTATACTTTGTAATGTAAGAGCTTTATGCTCGTGATTTTTTATCAATAAAATACTAAGATTTTTTGTTTAAAAAAAAAAAAAATAATAAGAATCATTTATGAGTAGGAGTGAAAAGAATGGTTAACAGAAATCGTTTTCAGTTTGACCGTAAAAGCTTATTTAATTTTTGGAAAACGAAAACTGTAAATCGTTTTTTGAAATTAAGCTCTTCGTCTTTGCACGTACGTTTGATATTCGATTTTTCGGAATTCAGCAATTGTCGGTCGTCGGAATCCAGCTGGCGCCGGAGACAGGCAACATCAGGTCGTCGGAATCCTGCCGGCGCTGGAATCCGACCACTGTCGTCGGATGTCGGCAGGCCAAATCCCGGCCGAAATATTGCCGTATTCTGGCCATGGTCAGAAGCTAGATTCGGCTGGATCTGGCCAAAACGGCCGGGATCCGGCCGGATCTGGACAGCTTCAGCCACTGATCGGATCCGGAAAAGTATAGTCGAAATTTGGCTAAATGTCAAAAAATATTTTCAAAAAAATTATTTTTTTTTTTTTTGAAAATGGTTTTACCGAAGATATTTTATGAAAAAAATCATTTAATGTCGAAACAAATAGAGCATTATTATATTGTCATCAAAAGGGTACGGGTACGACCGCTACATTCAACACGAAAACCTCGTACATGCATCGCGCATGGTGTTTAGTGGCTTTTTCACAGGATACTAGCTATAGGTATGTTTAGTTACTGGGGAAGCTTGTTGAGTTTACAATAAGCATAGTCCTTGAACTTCCTTGCCTTGTACTTGGGAGGGTTTTCGTCGTTGACCAGTTGGGGCATTGGTCCCACCACAAACTCTGCCGGTGGCTCCACGAATACAGGCCACGACATCCTCGCTCTCTCTTTGTCCACTGTGCTCCTATGCAGCACGCTCTTGTATTTGCCGTTGCTGAGAATCTGCCAAGTGTCATCATTCATGTTACCCCATAAATATCTCTCTCCAAGGAGCTTAATTTGAGATCAAAATTTACTAGAAGTCATTGAATTTAATTTAGTAATATATAGGGTTATTTTAAAAATCATAATAATTTTTACGTTTTTTAATTTTTTTTCTTCTTAAAAATACTACATATTACAAATATTCTATGCATAAAGCTTATGCGTGAAGATTTAGTAGTCCTTATAAGATCAGCTCTCGATAAAAAGAATATCCAATAGTATTAGACCTTGTCACATCAGATTTATAAAATATTTATGAGATAATTTTGTGGTATTTAACATTTTTTTTTTTTAATATATCTTTTATAACGAGGAGTAGTGTCATGTGTATTGTATACAAAATATTAAATAATTATTAGATCCAGCCACGTTAATTTTATGAAATATTTATTTAGTATATAACATTACTTATACTTAACAGGGGTGGGTCATGAGGAAGGACATAATAAATTTGTTACAACCCATTATTAATTAAACTGCATTTGTAATTTATTCAAAAAAAAAAAAAAAAAAAACTGCATTTGTAATTAACTCAAAAAAGAAAAAAGAAAAAGATGTAGGAAAGAACCTCGATCTGGTCACCAATGTGAACAATCAGGGCGTTAGGGATGTACTTGGCATCGATCCAACGGTCATCTTTGAGAACCTGGAGTCCAGGGACCTCATTAGGCACAAGAAGGGTGAGGATGGAAAAATCAGTGTGGGCCACAACTCCAAGCGTTAGATCGGGCCGAGGACATGGTGGGTAATAATTTATTTTAAGCAAGAATACCATCTCCTCCCCACCACCTGCTTCTTTTAGTGCATCCCCTTGCAGCCCTAACCCCAGCGACAGCCTTGTAAGCAGCTTATACGCCACCTCTCGCACGTACTTCGCGTACACTTCGTTCGCCTCTCTGCAAGTACCCCAACAAGTCAAGGGATAATTTAGAGATTTAATAAATGCACTTTCAATATGCTTATAATTAATCGAAAATAAATACTGAGATTATAAACGGGGTCGACCATAATTAATATTCATAGGATTGTGACACATCAGTTTTGAACCATATTCTGAAAAAAAGTGTTGAGATGTCTAGCATTTCTTTTTCTATTAACTAGACTGTCGTCATTCGACTGACATGCATGTAGTTTGATGATATGGTTGTGAAAATTATTAATTAATTGATCAATACATATAAAAAAAATAATTCTCAATTGGGTTAACTCTCGTCCCATTAGGTTGATGTGGCAGTATCTATCAATCTTTAGATTAGCGTCTATTTAAAAAATAATAATAATAAAGACTAAGTGATGGAAGTGAAATGCGAGTTGAGTATTTAGAATTATTTATTGTAAAAAAAAAAAAAAATTATAATAAAAAAATTAATTTTCACTAACACATTAAGAATGAAGGAGGGGGACCGGTACTGTAGGCCATGCCCCCAATTCCTAAGAGAAAAAAAAAAAAAAGGAGAAAATATGCTTTGGCCTCTTGAACTATCGCTATATTTTTATTTACGTCTTCAAATTTTAAAATGTGACATTAAAGCTTCATAAGCTACCATCTCCGGTCAAATTAGACACTTTTTAATTTTTCTTCCCAAAATACCCTTAAAGTTATTAAAAAAAATTAAAATTTTAAAAGATAAAAATTATTAAAAAACTAAACAAAAAATGGGAAAAACTGAAAAATACCAAAAAATGATGATCTCTTTATATTAGCCCTTTAGCCTTGCCAAATTTTACTCACCAAAGTAGATAATAATCACTTTTCTCTATTCTGGTGGGCCACTTTTTTAAAGTTCCTCCAGTAGCCTTACCATTTTAGCTATTCACTATCACTATTCCATTTAAATAATATTTTTTTTCAGATTTTTTTATTCTTTTTCTACTTAATCTTTTTTTATACAACAAGTTGCCATACATCTTCATCTTGAGATTAGATCATTACTAAAAAATTCACAAAAGTTTTCATTTGCTTTTCAACCAAATTCAAGAAAGAAAGAAAAGATAAATGAAATAACTATAAAGTTTATGTCAGGGACAAAGAAACATCCATGTCTATGAAATAGGGACATCATCGTGTGAGAGAGATGGGAGATCATGAGAGATGGGAGATGGGAAAAAAAATGTGTTGTAATCATATGAGAGAGAAAAAAAGAAATAAAATTGGTGAGAGAGTTGGTGAGTGAATATTACTCATCAAAATTGGTGAGTTTTTCATTCACCAAAACTATTTAGTTAAAGTGGTAAGGTTGCTGAGAGTGATTTTTTAGTGTTTTCATCAAATTGGTTTACTAAAATAGCTATTTTGATAATGCTACTAAGAATGCTCTAATATTTTTTTAAATGGTTTTTTGTTTTACTTATTTTAAGGGTATTTTGGAAAGAAAAACACAAAAGTGTATAATTTAATACATAATGGTAGTTTTGGGAGCTTTTGTGTCACTTTTAAAAGTTTGAAAACGTAAATGAAAATGTGATGATAATTGAAAGGGTTAAATTATATTTTTTTCAAAAACTTAATAAGGTTAAAATATAAAATAAAAAATTAGTCTATTGACTCTACGAAACAAATTTTTTTAGATTTCGTCCCTATACTTATCAACTCAATTGTAATTTTGTAAACTACAACGACTAGCTAGATAGCATTTTTGGAATCAAATACAGTAGAAGACGATAGTAAGAACCTGTAAGAGGGTGGGTTCTTGGGCCAGAAGTGGTAGTTGATTAGTGAAGGAGGCCAAATCCTATGGAAAAGGTGATCAACCCAAGATTTTTTTCCATTGAGATCTTTCTGGAGTTTGTTTCCGTAGCCTTCCATACTCTGGGCTCCCGGGGGCTTGGCATATGCTTCTTTTTCTTCAAGCGAGAGTTGGAAGAATTCTTTTCCAACAGCCTGCAAGTTGCTTACGACATCAGTAGGTATGCCGTGGTTCACAACTTGGAAGATTCCCCACTCCTTGCTGGCATCAGCTATCGAACGGACCAGGTTTTCTTGATCCGGGTCGCTAAGATCGATGGTTGGGATCTCCGGTGCCGGGCCATGGAATGTGGTGAGAGCAGGCTGTTCTTTCTCGGGCCTAATGAACTCTGCGGGAATGGTATTCGTGGTGAGAGATAAGGAAGCAAGAGCTTGCACACTCTCTACCGCCATTGCACTCCTATAATTAATAATCTCTCTCTCTCTCTCTCTCTCTCTCTCTCTCTCACACAATACCAGCAAGAGAGTCTTTTCGATAGAGTTTTATAGGAACGGAAAAGATGGTGGTTGAGTAAATGATGGAATACAACTGGAGAGAGAGAGAGAGTACGTCAGTGACTACGTGGAGGAGTGAGGATTCACGAAACAATCATTTTACCTTAATTACGAGAGAGAGGATCAACGTGTAATTACATTGTTCACTTGATAGAGGAACCAACCTCGTCCCCCCTATTCAAGGTACAACTGACCACGGAAAGGACGTGGGCGTTTCGATCTGCTTGTTTTCGTTTTCGAAAAGTATACATCGTATGGTACCTTAAAACAAAAAAAGAAACAAAAGATAAAGGGAATGGTACACGTCCCTCTTAAACTATCACGCAATTCTTAAGGAGAAATGCTACAGAGGGGACGTTCATCCGTCCCCTCTCCTCCTTTTAACATTAAAAAAATTAAATTTAAAAGAAAAGTACATTTTTCTTTGTTTTTGGTTTTCTTTTTTATTGAATTTGATTTGTTTAATGATAAAAGGAGGAGAGGGGACGTATGAACGTCCCCTCTGTAGCATTCCTCATTCTTAAGATCGAGGTACATGTATTATTTGCAATTCAGGGGAGAAGAGCCTAACCAGAAGGGTCTTTGGATTTGGGGATCAATTAGAAAAACACTTTATACCCCCCTCTTATATGGGATGAGCCCACCACATACCAGGTGTTTTATTTATTTATTTTTTTTTTTGGCATTTCTCTTTTAATTTGGATTAGGGGGAAACAATTGGGCTTCGATTTTCACGAAACAGTGTAACCAAACGCAGTTTGTTTTGCTTTAACGTCAAATTTTTCTACGTTGTAGTTTATGTAAAAAAGAATCTTAACCGTTCAAATTTTTAACAGCAAATGTGATGTTAATTTTATTACAGCATGTAAGCCAGATTTATTATTATTTTTTAAGGCGATCCCTTATTAATTGTATCAATGTTTTTCTAAATTACTAAACAATGTAAGTTTTTCCTTAATGTCAACAAAAAGATAAAAATAATTCTGAAAAAGTTGCAAGAGACAAATATATGTATCCTTATAAATTCGAAAAATAAATAAATAAATAGATAAAAACTAATTTTAAAAAAAAAAACAAAAAATTGAAAATAATGATTTTTTTTTTTGAAAGATTGAAAAAAAAAATGTAAATAACAAAAATTAAAAAAAAAAAAAAAAAAAAAAAAAAAAAAAAAAAAACACGAGAAAAATGGAAACTCAAAGGAGTGTCCAAATTGAAAATTATGAAGGCTAGGCCGACTATTTTCCATAAATAATATATATATATATATATATATATATATATATATATATATATATATATATATATATATATATATATATATATATATACACACTACTGTGAATGAACAAGGATATATTTGTCTTAAATAAAAATTTTTAAGGTTATTTTTATCTTTTTGTTGGTATTAAGGGGATATTAACACAACTATGTAGTTTAAGGCGCACGTACATTAACAATAGAGTGATAATTTGAGAAAGTTATGTGTACATACTTTTTCAAACATAAAATAATAATAATAATAATAATAATAATAAAAAGAAAAAAAAAAAAAAAAAAAAAGTTGTGACTTTCAAACTACGACCAAGATGATAATGTCCCCCCAATTTTTAATGGGACAATGTCATTATTCGAACTAGAAAAAATTGTTAAAGTCCCCAGTAATGAAAATATCCCTTAAAAATTATTTAAATGCTTTAAAAAATTAAAATTAAAACTAAAATTATAATAATTAGCAAAAAAGAAAAAAACCAAGAGTGGCCCGATGGCCTTGGCAACTTAAATTGGTAGAATTGTCGGTGTAGGACCACTATGAAAGCAAATATCCCAGCTGGGAAGGCTTTTGCAAACAAAAATGGTGGAATGGTCAACTTAAAAGGGTATAATCGTAAAAAAAAATATCTCATTTGGTTGTGCAAATAACATTAATGCTGGTTTGAGTGGCCAAAGTAGTGGTTGTGCAATTTGGTTTAATGCTGGTCTTGGGCTATTGACTCAACTGGGTTCTAAATTTTTTATTTTTATTTTTTTAAAAAAAATAAATAAATAAAACAAATACTATCAGAAACACAGCAAAAAACTAAATCAAGGAACAAAAAAAGAAGCAGAAGATTTCTTTCGCAAACAGGGCAGAAAAGAAATTGGGAAACAGGAAGGAGTGGGAATGCAGTTAGAGGAGAATCTAGTTGCGGCCCAGTTTGCCACATGATGGGCACAGAAGTTTGCACTTCGATTGATATGGCTAGCTGACCAGCTAGTTGTGGATGGAATCATAGAGAAGAAATCCGAAATAACTGAAGATATTCGCCAATTCTGCGTAATAGAAGGATTGTTAATGGCAAGAGTTGCCATAAGAGAATCGCCTTCAAAGATGACTAAAGGGAGCTTGAGGGACATAGATAATTGAGCTGCAAGGAGAGCCGCAGGCTTCACCATAAATAGCAGAACAAGGGGGGCTAACTTGAGCTAAACATTGAATAACCAAACCGTTAGAATCACAACAAGCTGTCGATTGAGCTGAAAAAGTGTCCCTAATATCAGTATCATAATTGATCTTGAAAGTAGATGCAATTGACCTTATCCACGCAGGAAAAGGAGTAACCTGTATTTTCCAAGCCCCATAATGTTCATTGGAGAGACGATTGATCTTGGCAGAAATAGTCATAGCATTGAGGACCAAATTCTCATGATGAGCTTTACTCTTGGCAAACCAAATTTGATCACAGGCAACTGCTGCAAAGATTTGGAAAAAATGAGAGTCGGAAGCAGGAATACCAATAGTATGAGGATGAAGAATAATATGTAACCAATTAGTCATAGAAGAGATACGTAAAGCAAGAATATCCAAAGGCCAGAAATAATTTCTCCAAACCACCTTAGCAATGGGGCAAGACAAAAAAAGATGAATCAGGGAATCTGTAGAAAAAGAACACAGGGAACATGTAGAATCAGATATAGACTGAGAACATATAGCTGAAGAAATACGCTCATTTGTGGGAAGAATATTCCAAACCATTTTCTAGAGAAAGAGGCGAAGCCGATGATTAAGTTTTAACTTCCAAAGAAGTTTCCAACTTGATTGTTGTAAAGGGGAAGTGATTGGAGTCCTATGAGAAGTGAAAAACCAATGGGCTGACTTAGTAGAGAAAACACCCGTAGAAGAAGGAGTCCAAAGAAAAGCTTCATTGGCAAACCGAATCTTAATCTTCAAAATCTCAGAAACAGAAGACTGATCAAAAAGAAATTCCAACAAAGGTAAGTTCCATGTCCCTGCAGTAGAAGAAAGTAAATCCAATATTGCAAGAGGAAAATTTGCTTGTAAACTCTCAACCCGAGGGACAGGTCGAAAATTAGGTAACGTGGGAACCCAAGGGGAAAACCAAATAGCAAGCGAACTTAACAAATGAGGAATATAACAAGCTCCAGATTTCAGAAAAGGGACAATGGATGTAATACCATTCCAAATAAAAGAACCCGTGAGAAGAGGCTAGTAAGCAAATTTCCATATTTGAAGTATTTATTCTTGAATAAGGAAACCCAGAAACAGTCATGATCCACAAGTAATTTCCATCCCAACTTGGAAATATGAGAGACCTTATTTGGTGCTGAGGGGAAACTGAAACAGAAGCAGGTAGCTGGGATCCAAATAGCAGAAGATCCGTAGTGGATTGAGGAAGACCTGAATAGAAGTGTAAAGCAGAACGCCCAAAAACAGTTAGGCCCGATGAAGACTGGCTCATTACTCCTGTAAGTTGCTGTGCAAGTTGAAGATGCCCAGAGTTATGCTGATCATGAGGGCTATACACAGTAGGCCCAGTAGAAGAAAGGCCCAATTTGAAGAGAAGATCAATAGATGGGTCATGACTAGGAATATGTTCCGGGCCCAAAACCATCGGGTCAAAAGAGACCAAATGGGAAGTTCCAGAAATTTTTTCCTTCCCTTTAGAAGACTGAGAGGGTTTGACGTGGGTCGACGTGGCAGCACCCTGTCCAAAGACCTGAGTGTACGAACGTGCAGATGAATGTGGCCTAGTTTCAGTAGGCAAAGAAGCTTCGTTTGCAAGCTTCAAAGGAACTAAACACAGAGGTAGCCCAAGAATGGGAGGAGTCACCGAGGCAGAAGAAGCACCCTGTAAGTAGAGAACAGAACCCGTATCCCCAGTACAAGAAGACAGTGGATTGATAGAATGCCCACTGGTACCCGAAATAGGACTAGCAAAAACCAATTTCCTGGGCCTTGGATAAACATAACCTCGAAGAGAGGTACTATAGCGTTTAGGATTAACCAGATGAGGAGGAGCTAAACAAAATGTTTTGCGGTGACCAATACAACCACACAACGAACAATAATCGGCCAATCTCTCGTAGAGGAGTTTAATCCAAAGCGGAGAAAGGCCACTGCGAAGAAGATGGAATCCAGGAACCAAAGGCAAAGAGACATCAATTAAAAGGCAAAAACGAAGATGGTGATGATTGATGATACCTGATTTTTTGCCATCTTCAACTGTCAGAACCTTGAGACCCAAAAGTTTGCCAATCTTAATGGCGTTAACAGCCAGCATATTCTCAAGAGGGAGACCATGCACTTGCACCCAAAAAGCACAAGAAGAAAGGTCAACCTCCTCAAAAGCAAGCTTAGGGGGCCACGGTTTGACAACAAGCAAAGCTCCCTTAATGTTATATGGACCATTATCCATAATTTCTTGAACCAAACAGTGCTCAAAAACTTTGAAAAGGAAACGGTCACCAGGGAGTAAATCCACTTCAAAAGGCAGCACAAAATTCCAAGAGATGTTGAGTATATCACGTACCCAAAAAAGTGATGGTGGATTTGGAGAAACCAACTTGCCTAGTAAACGAAAAGAACGTTCATGTGGGAAAACAAGAGGTGCCGACTCCAAAGGACAAGGATCATCATAGTTGAGGGCTTTTGTTTCCTGAATAAACGCCTGGAGATTGATCGATGGTTGGTCCATGGTTTGGGAGAGAGAACGAGAAAGTAGAAGAAAAAACTTCCAAAAGAGGGGTAGACAAGAAGAAAGAAGGGAAAAAGTGAATAAGGCCAAAAGAAACAAATGGGGAAATATTCTGTAAAGTTGACAGGTGAGGTATGATAGGAGACTGTGTAGTTGAACAGGTGTAGGAGAAAGATTGAGTAGAAGAGGTTGAGGAAACCTTTCTCTTGTTTTTTTTTTTTTTCTTCTAAATTTTCTTACTACCTTGGCCGCCGTATAAGGGATCCTCGATCAGTATCCTCCGGGATATATTTTCTATATTAAAGGTGCGGTTGGTATTGTGATTTTGTAGACAATAAATGCGATTTTATACCAAATCGCAGAACATAAATCGTTTGAAAAATACGTTTTTAAAAATTGCTCTTTCAAAATGTAGAAAATCTATTTTTTCAAATCGTACATTTTAAAATCGTTATTTTAAATCGCACTTTTTGAAATCGCAAACACAAACAGACCTTAAAAGGAAATATATCAATATGATCGATATTGTACGTTACTTGTTTTTTGTAAGTTTGATAAATTTAATTATCATTAATTCTTTTATAAATATGAGTTTTATTGTGCATAAAAGTAAAATGTAATTCTTTGACCTTTATCGTGTGAACGTAGGTCATACACCGAATCATATAAAATTTCTAATTTTCATTTTATTATTCAGCTTTAATTTTTTTTTTTTTATATTATCTTTCCTTTCATGATATATATATATATATATATATATATATATATATATATATATATATATATATATATATATATTGGAAGCGTACGTGGAATTTCAATTTTATGTTGTTTCTTTTCTTTTGCTCTTATCGTTTTTGTTTCTGATTTTTTTTTTGGTGATATCAGATAACAAAACGGCCTAGGAGAATCATCTGGATTGCTATTGGTCGAGTCGACGTCTAGTGTCTATAGCTGCTGTGCATCAGACTGCTCTAAATTGTTTTCTTTTTCTTTGTTTCAAACACTGGTCTGTGACTGTGAGAGTATGGTTATTGGGTTTGTTCTTGGCTACCCGGCCCACATGAAAAGCAAACCCATACCACATGTGGCTCATCATGACCTGTGTTCTTTTTTTTTCTGGGTTTCCTATAGACTCGCAGATGATGTACGTGAATAAAAGAAGAAGAAAACAAAATGGGGAAGAGAAAAAAAATAGAGAGAAAGAGGAAAAAAAAATAAAATAAAATCGAAAGACGCCAAATTGTCCATATTATTTTGGTTCACTACTTGCTCTATTGGTCCTATTGTTGACCTAGACCTAATTTTTGGCCAACATGGTATTGTTTACAACTCAGGCCTATTTCAGCCTATATATAGTTGGCTCTCATTTTTGCTCATAGTTAATCTATTGAAATTTAAAGCGCATCTACAATTACCATCGTCGACCGCCTACAGTCTCACCATCGACCATCATCGATTCCTCTCATCTCCAGTGAAAAAAAAAACTCAAGCTTCTAGATTGTTCCACCTTGAATATGAGGGGGATGTTAAAGAATATATTTTCTATATTAAAAGAAAATATATTAATATGATATTGTATGTTACTTACCTTTTATAGGATTGATTGTAATAAGGTTTGATGATAATCAAATCTCATTAATTTGATTACCATACTAATTTATATCAGTTCTCCTATAAATAGGAGTCTTCCATATTGTTAAATAATCAAGGAATAAAAGCAAAATGTAGTCATTTAGGCTTTATCGTATGAACGTAAGTCATAGACTAAACCACATAAAATTTTTTGTCTCCATTTTATTATTCCGCTTTAATTTTCTTTATATTATCTTTTCTATCAATAATCAGTTGATTTCTGGGCGATATATAGTGCAAAAATAGAAGGCCCTTCAACCCCAGTTGAATTTTTCAGTGGTGTTTACTTCCAACGCTAGATGGCATCAGTGGGGGAGAGAAACAGCTTGATATTGTTCCCCCAAACATGCAGAAGAGCGGCATCAGCGCGCCACCTTATTTTTTATTTTTTTTCTTTTATTTTCTTTTTCTTTTTCTTCTTCTTTTTTTACAATTTTTTGATTGTTAGGAAGAAACTCAGGAATATTGTCAATTATCAATTATGTAGTAGTCTGTGAAGATATGTAAACCTTTCCCTTTATATTTTTTGCTCTTCTTTTTATTTTTGAAAAAAAGAATATTAAAATTAAATTATAATGATAAACACGCACATAACACAGGTTATAGGCTAATTATTACTTTGCTACATGATTATGCTTGAGACCATTATTTTTTTTTCGAAATTCATATGAAAAAAGTGACGTGGGATAGCCAAAAGATAATATGAAAAATGATAAGTATACATAATCCCCTCAAACTATCACCACCTCATTATCAATATTTTCTAAACTATCAATTATGTCAATGTCCTTCCTTAAACTACTAAAAAATGTCAATATCCCCTTAATGGCAAAAATACATTTAATAAAATTATTAAAATTTAAAAGAAAAACTAAAAAATTATTTAAAAAATCCAAAATAACAAAAAATAAAAACAGGTTTTTCTTCTTTTGTTTTTTTTTTTTTGTTAAAAAAATAGTTTTTTTTTTTTTTTTTTTTTTTTTTTTTTTAATTTTCAGTATTTTTCCATTTGTCATTTTTTTTTTTTTTTTTAAAAAAAAAATCGTTCATTTTCCGCCCTTTTTTTTTCATAACATTGACATTTTTTTAGTAGTTTGAGAAAGGAGATAGACACAATTGATAATTTAGGGAAACTTCGACAGTTGAGTGGTAATTTGAGAAAAATATGTGTAATTTTTCTTAATATAAATGAATACATATTAAATGCAAAATTACCTTTGGCCATCCCACGTCACTTTTTTCGAAGGAATTTCGAAAAAAGTAAAGGTGTCAAACGTTACTCATAAGTAATAAGTTGAGAGAGAGAGAGAGAGAGAGAGAGAAAGAAATGGTCGGTGTATCTATATTTGAGAAAGAAGGATTACAAGACATCGAGAGCATAATGAGCACTATAAATTGTTTTTGCACTTAAGAATCATTAAACTTATAATCATTCTTAAGGTCTCAAAATACAATGCAGGTTTAGACGGTGGCTAAATTGACACTGCAAACAGCTAGGTTGGGTTGGATTGGATCAATTTGGGTTCGGATTTTGAGGCCCATACCCTAAATAACAAACTCACAACAACCAACAAAACCCAACGAGAGACAATTATGCTATGTCGGATGTATATCCATACCAAATCAAATGAGACATCACAGGTTTGATGCTTTGAGCATTTCCAAGATTATTAACAAAGAAAGTTACTCGCTTGGAAATTGAAGCTCTTTCCTCATGTGGAAAAATGGATTCCTCCTCTTCTACAATGGTTCAAGATCAATTTCGACATAGATATGAGGGATATATTTTTTGCTCAACAAATTGTTTATCGCAATAGTGACAACAACATCATTATTCAGATGATTTTTCAAATCAGAGCTCCTTGTCCTCCTAACATCGGCGAGGCCTTGGCTGCTCAATTAGCTGCTTCTCTAGCAGTTTTTCTTCATATTGGTTGTTTCATCCTCGAAGGAGATTCCCTTCTTGTTATAATGGCTCTGCAAAATCCTTTCATCATTTAAGACCGGAGAATTTCTTCTCTAATCTTTAGATACTATCGACTATATCCTAGCATTTTCTAACTATGCGGCAAAATGGACCGCAACCAGACTCTAATTTTTCTTTTTCTTTTTTTGATATGTCCACACAAGAGGGTGGAGGAGGGATTCGAACTAGTGACCTCCGCTTCATGAGGTGTGGTCCCCAACCGATTGAGCTACCTCTTGAAATGTAAGAGTCACATAATTCTTAGGATATCTATCTAAGCTCTATAATGAGCTTCAAAGAAAGGAAACTAAAACTAGCAAGCAGCTGTAGTAGACGCAAAATAGCATTTCTTTATTAATAAACCTGTCAAAATCCTCAAAATAATTACTATTTAGCAAACTTTTATACAACTATCCATCGTATAACTGGAATGAGAGCACTACCGGGGACCCGAGACTTGCTGTGAAGAGATATAAGACCGTGAGTTGTATGAACCACTAGAAGTAGCATTAAAATAAGGGAACTCATTCTGCCCATTCGACCCTTCCATTGCCATTGTTGATATCTCGGTGGATATCCGGCCATAGAACCGCAAGTAGTTTAGCGACTCGACCCTTGGCTCACCTATAGCCAATCCACCTTCCAACATGCCGACAACGCTAGCCATCGGCGGTCTCAGCGCCGGCTCTTCGTGTACACAACACAAGGCAATCCGCACGAGCTTCTCAACTTGTTGGCTTGTCACCCGTCCCTCAACCCTCGGGTCCGCCAGCTCCAAATACTTGCTCTGCTCATGCATTTCTAGCACAAATAGAGGGAAATATATTCCTTCAATGCTATTATTCTTTCTTCCCCTCACAATCTCTAGCAATACCATCCCATAACTATACACATCAATCTTGTCAGAAATGGCGGAGCTCGTCAGCCATTCGGGTGCAAGATAGCCTCGAGTTCCTCTCATTGTCGTGAACAGACTGGATTGTTCGGGACTTAGCAGCTTAGAAATCCCAAAATCTGAGATTTTCACTTGCAAATCGTCATGCAAGAGAATATTCTCTGGCTTGACATCACAGTGAATGATCTTGTGCTCGCACCCGCTATGCAAGTAAGCAAGTCCCCGTGCTGTTCCGAGTGCTATTTCCACTCTTTCTCGCCATTCTAGAGCAGGAGCACCATTTCCGAAGAGTGTGCGATCCAACGAACCTCTGTTCATATACTCAAGCACAAGAAATCGCTGCCTCCGTTGCGCGCAAAAACCTATCAGCCTAACCAAATTGACATGGTGGATGTTCCCAATTATTGCAATCTCAGTACAGAATTCCTTCTTCCCTTGGACACCCAAACTGCTAATCTTCTTCACCGCCACAACGCTTTTGTCTGAGAGAGTACCTTTGTATACAGTACCAAAGCCTCCACTGCCAATCTGGGTCTTTAAATTCTCAGTAGCAACTGCAACTTCTTCATAGTTGAACCTTTTCGGTAGGCCTGGGATGTAGATTATCTCTAGCTCTGCAGACGATGACGAGTAAAGCCGCCGCAATTTTTCATTTCCGCCTTTAGAAAGCCTATTTTTTCTCCACCAAAGGATTGCGAGGACTACAATGATGGTTAGTAAGAAGAATCCGGATGAAGGTATTAGTACCAAACCGGCTATTGGGAATCTCTTGTTTTCCCCAGTTGGGTTTTCAGCAGAAGAGTTCACCAAAGCTTTAATATAGCCCAAACTTTGATTATTGGGGGTAAAAAAGATTGAGCCTAAATGGTTTTCAAGAAGATAACAAGATCCGCCAGAAGAATTTCCAAGGAAAATGCCAAGACAAGAACAATTTTGAGAGCATAGATCTTGGCAAACCGACAAATTGACACCACGCCTCACAGGCTCTATGAAATTATTAGCAAAATAGTCCATACCATAGCCCAGTCCCAGATACGAAACAGAGGAGTTGAATTGGCTGCCAATATTTCTGGTTTCATTGCAAGCCGAAGGCAGAGAAAGAGAAGTATCCATTGGCGTGCAATCAGTACCACTCATTTGAGTATGGAATCCTGGTGGACAAGTACAAGTTCCACCCGTGCACAATCCAATTTTTCCGCAAATGAAAGGAATACGGCAATCTTCATCCGGCTTCTTGAGTTCTTGAACCCAATCATAATTAATGAAGCTGCTGATCGTAAATCTGCCTTCAGATCCCAATTTGCCAATTCTAAAACTTGATGGGCCATTCAAAACTACCTGACTCACAACCGTTGATCCATCACTCCCTAACAAATACAAACCGGTGGCGTTCATCGCCATGAACGAGACCTCCGCATTCGAGTCCTTGTAAGCCTTGGCATCCATGGACAGCTTCCAATACGTCATCCTATTCCACTGCAGCAGAACATCCCCGTCGGTAACCTCAAGCTGATAATCACCCACCGACATGTCTCCGTCCGACACGGCACTTTGCAATGACCTTCCGGCACGGATACGCTGTCCAATGACAATAGTGTCCGTGGGATATTCAAAACTCTCCCACAGCGTAACATTTCGTGCGTCGACCAATACGAGGTTCCCCGTTTCCAGAAGTTGCATAGCAGCAACTTCAGACTTCAACGGCGGGGTCGACCATAGTACTTGATGATCAGCCTGGTTCGTGACTGAGAGGCCGTTGATGGTTAGAGACAGATTGTCTGAGTCTGACATGAATGCGTTGCGGTTGGCGGACCAGATGTGGAGTTGGAGGCGACGTGGGTGACAGAGAAGTAATAGCGAGAGGGCTGAATCTTGGTGCCGGAAATAGAGGCTTTGAAAGTGCCATTTTGGGAGATCAAGAAAGTCCCCGAGTAGTCGATGAATTGGAAGTTTGAGGCGGTGAAGTTGGGGCTGACGGAGTGCGTGGAGATGGAGCCTGAGAAGGTAAAAGATGGGAGGAAAGCGCAGCATAAAAGGAAGGAGATTAAGAGTGAGAAACCCATTTAGAGAAAGAGAAAGAGAAAAGGGTAGGAGATTTTGGGACCAACAAAAACGTAGATCGGAGGAAGAAGAGGTGAATGTTTTCGCCTCCGGCCAGCTCCCCCATTTGGGTTGTCATCACATTCACAGGGTTTGACTTTGACGCCGACATACAGTGTTCTTGTGTAGTGAAAAATGCGTTGACTTTGACATTATGACTCGACTGGTCTTTCCTTATTTTGGGGGGTGGTTGTTCCTACTTTGACAGTTTTTTTCTTTTTCTTGGTACGCATTTAGCTGTGTGAATGGGTGTGAATTACTCTCTTTTAAAGGGACCGACATAAAAACTAAGTCAGTCAATCAATATAAAATAAATATAAAACATAAGTTTGAAAATAGGGCTCTCTCATTAAAGATATGTGATGGTGGATGTAGGACCCGTGACGCAAACAAGTGCCCATGCAAATTGCAATTGTTTGTACTTTTTCTTTCTGCATGAGTTTTTCAACTTTTGGCATCTGCACCGGACCAACACTGTTGTCGTGTGATGCAATATTTGGACTTTTTTGGGCATTCAGACTCGAGAAAATCCATAATCCGAAAATGGACAAAGAAAATGGCTTCTTTAACGAAATTATATTGGCCAAGAATAGTCATCTCACTTTAATGCTTTCATTATTTCGACGTAAATTATTTTTTTTTGTTAGAAATTTTTTTTAAGAAATTTTTTTTTTTAAAAAAATAAATTTTTTAAAAAGATTTTTTGGTATTTGACAAATACGAAAAAATCACAATAACAAAAAAAACCGACGACGGTGGCCAAAATTTGGCAGCACTAACCAAATTTCGACATGGGCGATCAATTTTGCCAGAATCTAATATGCCGGATTCTGGCCACCAAACGAGTAATTCTGCATGTCATAAATGTCCATCAAGTATCCATTAAATAATGAGGTGGCTTTTAAAATCACCATTGAGCATGCGATTGATCAAATGATAATTTTAAAAGCCACATCATTATTTTGATGAACACTTGATGAACATTTATATGTTATGTAGAATTACTCACCGTCAATTGGCTGAAATCTGGCATAGTGGCTAGAATCTATGGGCTTTCGGTAAGACATTCGAGTTATCAACAAACTCTAATGACCGACAATAGCAAATTTTTACAAACGTACGTAAAAAAAAAATAATAATAATAAAAATAAAATAAAATAAAATAATTAATTCCCAAAATTAACAAAAAAATATTATTTTAAAAATACAGGCAAAGCCTCAGATTTTTCCGTGTTTACGGTTTTAATTTGTTTTTTCTTTAGTATATATGTTTTTATATTATCTGAGTAATATAAAATTTGTTCTCTCCTAATTGGCCGTCAAGTGGACCATAGAGTGGGAACGGGTTACAGTATAGACGACGCGTTGACTATATTGCCCTCGCAATTTAATATTGAAAACCGAACCGTTTATTAGTCTTTACTCTTACTTTTTTTTTTCTTATTGTTTTGGATAAACAAGCATTTATTACTTAGTCAGCTTAGTGAGGCAGGGAAAAAGTCGTAGTGGATTGGATTTAATGTGAACATTAATGAACGCCTACGTAAAGTACAGTTTGAATTTTTTATTTTTTATTTTTTTAAAAAACAACTAATAGATTAAAATTGCAAAGGGTTAGCAAGTTCAATAAGGTATGTTCTCCTGCGACAAAACCAAACTAAATAAGTAGTGCATAAAAAGTAAATTAAAAAAAAAAAAAAAAAAAAAAAAAGTAGAGGAAATGAGAGTTTTTACGACCCCAAATAGGTCAAAAAAGTCTTAGTCCTCTATACCTTAAACAAAAGTCAAGAAAATGGCTACATATATATAGCGGTATAGGAGCCAATACAGAAGAAGAAAGGGGAATGACAAGGATCTAAGATTGTCGGTCCAAGAATCTAAGTAACGTAAAGACGTAGAAACATAAAAACAACAAAAAATCAAAACCAAAATCAATAACTTCGATAGCAGATGGGGCGAAAGGCGAAGGGGCACTGGAAATGGCATGCGCATGAGATCCACGCGCCAGTATGGGGAGGTTGAAATGAGCGTCGACCGACGGCGATGCGAAGCTGGAACGCCGGTGGATGCGGTAGAGGGGTGCGTGGGTGGCTGTGTCTGTTCGGAGGGAAGTAGATCTAGATTTCAAGAAATCTGATCTCAAACCCTTGACAAATTCAGCTATAGACACGATAGAGAAGGTGAAGTGATTGGTGGAGAAGGAGACCGGGGCAGAGGTGGAGCAGTGACGCCGAGGTTAAAATTTTGGGCTGGATAAGTCGCACAAAACAATAGAGCCTTGTAAGAGGTGAAAATGGCTAAAGAAACCTCTAGCCAAACAACAACAAAAAGAAAAAGAATAATAAAGAAAAGAGAATGGAGGAAAGGAGGGAAGAGATGGACTCGTCCCTCCTCCTAGCGTGGCTAATATGGGAGAAAGAAAATAGAAAAGGTTGAGAAGATGGTCTTTTGTTATGCTACATGAACGATTCTCCAATCATATATATATATATATATATATAAATGGACAAAAATTAGACACAGGAGCTAAAGGGTTTATTTGGTAACCACCCTCCCCTCCCCTTATTTTTATTTATTTTTTTAAAAAAATAAACTATAAAACATTCTAAATTTTTTCATTGTTTATATCACATCAATCGTTTTTTATTACTATTCAAATAAAAAAAACCCCTGCAAAATAATTTTATTTTTTATTTTATTTTTTTTTTCATTTTTCCATACAAATTCTTTCTATTTTATGTTACATCAATCATTTCTTACTACTACTAAAAAATAAAAATAAAAAATATCATAGCAACAATCTTTACTAAACACACCCAAAATTCCAGCCATTGTTGCACTTGTGACATAGTCGAGCGGCGAAGGCTATATTGAAGATGTAAAAATGTCATTGTCGGTTGAGAGAAGAAAACACACCATCACGCTAGAAAGAAAAAGAGAGTTAAAACCGGCTTCAATTGTTAAAGTTAATTAAAACTCATATGTGAGAGACAATATATATATATATATATATATATAGCCTTATACCAAAGACTTCTCCGAAAGGACGATTCCTTCTAAAGCTAGGCCCATTCAAATGAATGCCGAAACTTTAGATTTCTGCCAAAAAGAAATTGCTGATTTACTTGCGAAAAATATTATCCGCAAGAGCAAGTCCCCTTGGTCTTGTGCTGCTTTTTATGTTATGAAAAATGCTGAACTTGAAAGAGGTTCTCCTAGGTTGGTAATTAATTTCAAACATTTGAATGATGTGTTAAAATGGATTAGGTACCCTATTCCTAATAGGAAAGACCTAGTCAACCGCATTAGTGAAGCCCTAGTCTTCTCTAAGTTTGATATGAAATATGAATTTTGGCAAATTCAGATTGATGATAGGGATAGGTATAAGACTGCCTTTACCACACCCTTTGGACATTACGAATGGAATGTTATGCATTTTGGCCTTAAGAATGTCCCTAATGAATTCCAAAGGATCATGAATGACATTCTTAACCCTTTTAGTCATTTTGCTATTGTTTACATTGATGATGTCCTCATCTATTCTAAATCCATTGATGAACACTGGAAACATTTGAATTCGTTTCTAGAAATCATTAAAACCAATGGACTTGTTTCTACAAAGAAAATTAAATTATTCCAAACCAAGATTCGATTCCTTGGTTTCGACATTGCTGAAGGACATATCCGTCCTATTGATCGAGCTATTGAATTTGCTAGCAAATTCCCTGATGTTATCACTGATAAAAATCAACTCCAAAGATTCCTTGGATCTTTAAATTATATTGTTGACTTCTACAAAGATTTGAGAAAGTATTGCAAACCTTTGTTTGATAGGTTGGAAAATAATCCTCCTCCCTGGACAGAAGTTCATACTTCACTTGTTAGAGAGATCAAAACTCATGTTAGATCTCTTCTTTGTTTGGGAATACCCACTGATACTGCTTTCAAAATTGTTGAAACTGATGCCTCCGACATTGGTTATGGAGGAATTCTGAAACAGATTATTTCACCAGGATCATCTAAACAAATTGTTTGATTCTATTCTGGATCCTGGAATAATGCATAAAAGAACTATAGTACTATTAAAAAAGAAATCATTTCTGTTGTTCTTTGCATTACGAAGTTTCAATCTGATTTATTAAATCAGAAATTTTTGTTAAGAATTGATTGCAAATCTGCAAAATATGTTTTGAAAAAAGATGTTGAAAATATTGCTTCAAAACAAATATTGCCCGATGGCAAGCAATTTTAAGTGTTTTTGATTTTGATATTGAATATATTAAAGGAATTAACAATTTCATCCCTGATTTTCTCACTCGTGAATTTTTGCAGTGCCACCATTGCAAGTAAAAAGGATCGAGGAAAAGGAAAAGTTGTTAATTCTTATGTTAATAAGCATCTAGCCATTAAATCAGAGTCTTCCCCTGTTGGCACCCCAGCTGCCTCTCCCCCTATTGGCACCCCAGCTACCTCTCCTATTACCACTTCGTTGGCACTTACTAACCGGTTCATGACTTTCTGCCCTGAACCAAATATTACTTTCAGTAGTGCTCTTGCCTCTGAATACAGTCCATTCCTTGGTCCTTCTCATAGACCA
Source organism: Alnus glutinosa (assembly GCF_958979055.1). Lineage (NCBI taxonomy): Eukaryota > Viridiplantae > Streptophyta > Magnoliopsida > Fagales > Betulaceae > Alnus > Alnus glutinosa. The sequence continues at coordinate 10,814,903 of NC_084899.1, read as the reverse complement.
AGAATGCCATTTATTAAAGCTGAAAAACCCTCAGCTTATATCCGCCTACCCTATTTCCAGCATCTGTTTTTTGTTGAGAGAAGAATGGCTCCCATTAAAGAACCAAGCCAGTTGGCTCTTGCTTACTTCCCCCCTCGTTTTCATTGGGTTCCTGAACACCCCCTCAAAGATATTGCCTATTCACTACAACAATTTCAGCATTTTGACGCGTGTCTACAGTACCGGTTACTGTAGACACGCGTCAAATTTGACACGTGTGTAGGAGATACGTGTCAAATTGTAACACAGTAACATTTGGGGACGTGTATGTTAAACACGTGTCAAAATTGGACACGCGTATTACGTACACGTGTCCAATTGGACGAGTGTATAACATACACGTGTCCAATTGGACACGCGTATTAAATACTCGTGTCCAAATGGACACGTGTAATAATACACTTGTCCATTTTGACGCGTGCAATAATACACGTGTCCAATTGGACACGTGTATGTTATACATGTGTCCAATTTTGACACGTGTATGTTATACACGCTCCTAATTGTTGATGTATTACAATTTGACAAGTGTCTCCTAGACAAGTGTCAAACAGTTAATTTTTCCCAAAAAAATGAAATTTTCAAAAAAAAAAAATTGTTGTGTTAATTTTTTGAAAAAAAAAAGAAAAAGAAAAATACTCCTTATCTTATTAACCATACAAATCTGTGAAAATACGGTGTACATAACTTTTACACATAAAATTATGTTTGAAAACTATATGCTATATGTAAATTCTATGCTTGGAATTTATAATTTTTAGGCTCATTATTTATATATATATAGTACACTAATAAGTATGTAAACCATAATATATATAGTATATACAATTAGGGTTATAGTTTATCAATATATATATAGAGTATATACGATTAGGGTTAGAGTTTATTGATATATATATAGTATATACGATTAGGGTTAGGGTTTATAGTTATATATAATATATACACTTAGGACTATGGGTTATATATATATATATATTTAAAATTGTACAATAATGACACGTGAAAAATATGTTGACATTATTATTCATAAAATGTAAATATAGTATATACACTTAAACTTAGGATTTATAGCTATATATAGTATATATACTTTGGGTTAGGGTTTATCGATATATATATATAGTATATACACATAGGGTTAGGGTTTATAGCTATATATAGTATATATGCTTAGGGTTAGGGTTTATCGCTATATATAGCATATACACTTAGGGTTAGGGTTTTAGGGTGTATAGGTATATATATATATATATATATATATAATCATGAGCAGTTCAAAATTAGATTGTTTCGATGTATATAGTACATATACTTAGGATTATGATTTATAACAATGTATATAGTACACATACTTAGGGTTATGGTTTATCGTTATATATATTGTATACACTTAGTGTTAGGGTTTTAGGGTTTATAGGTATATATAATATATATACTTAAAGCTATGGGTTATAATTTAATTGATTTTACATTTTATGAATAATAATGTCAATATATTTTTCATGTGTTATTATTGTACACTTTTAAATATATACATTAAATCATGAGCAGTTCAAAATTAGATTGTTCCGATATATATAGTACATATACTTAGGATTATGATTTATAGCTACATATATAGTACATTTACTTAGGGTTTAGTTTTATAGCTATATATATATATATATATATATATATAGTCTAACACTTAGGGTTAGAGTTTAATTTTATGGTTAGGTTTTAGTTTCTATTTTTTATTTTTTATGGTTTTAGGTTTTAGTATATATACTAAGTGTTAGAGTTTGAATTAATAGTTTACAGTTTAGAGTTTAGGGCTGCATGGGCTGCATGGGTTTGTATTTGTATTTAGTTGAATAAATTATATATATATTTATTCATATATTATTTTATATAATATTATAATATAATTTTTTTCTAAAAAAAAAGGTCTACAATTTGAGACGTGTATTAAAATACACGTCTCCAATTGGACACGTGTACTCTGTACACGTCTCCAATTGTTTGGCAAGGTCTGGCGCGCGGGACTTCTCCCGCGGGCCACCTGGCCAAAAAACGTGCAGGTGTTTCAAAATTTTTATTTTTGAAAATTAAAATTTATTTTATATAATATATATATATATATATATATATATATATATATATATATATATATATATATATATATATATATATATATATATATATATTATATAGAAATGGGTAGCTTCCAGAGGAAGCTACCCATTTCTCTCACACGTTCACTGTGTGTGTGTGTCTCTCTCTCTCTCTCTCTCTCTCTCTCCCCCGGACGTCGAACTCAGCCGGCCGGCGTGGTGACCGTCGGCGCACGAGCATCTCTCTCTCACCGACTCTGTCTCTCTCTCTCTCGCTCTCTCTCACCGATATATATTCTAACCGGATCTATATATCTTAGCTCTCTCTCTCTCTCTCTCTCTCTCTCTCTCTCTCTCTCTCTCTCTCTCTCTCTCTCCACCGGAACTACTCTCCGACAGCTCTTTCTCCGGCCGTGCGTGATTTTGCTCCGGTATTTCCCTCATTTGCTCTCTGTGTATACCGGTTTCTATATATATATAGCATTTTGGTATATTTTCCTAACGTCGATTTTTTTGGTTTATTTTGTTCCTCCAAATATGCAGATATATACCTGCATAATTTGTCCATAGACCCAATTTGGCAGTGAGTATAATTTCCCTCATTGTTTGTATTTAATTTTTTTGTCCATGTTCTGCATATTTTTCTCCATGTCCGGCCGAGTATTTGTCTTGTGTTGATATTTTTTTTGGTCTGTTATTTTATTGCAGTGTTACTGAATTTTTATACATATGATTTTGTTTTTGCTTTTTTTGTAATGGACTCCTGCATTTGGGTTTTGGTGTTTTTTCCTAATATATATATATTTGGTTAGTTTTTTTTTTATTAAATTTTTGTGTACATCTTGGTATTTTTTTGTGTCATTTAGGGTTTTATTTATTATAATTTTTTTTTTTATGAAGCTTTGTACTTTTACACTATGTTGTTGTGTTTATTTTGTTTTTAATTTTTTTGTTTTAAATATTGATTTGAGAGGTTTTATATATATTTATTGTAATGTGTTATTATGAATTCATGAGTTTTTTTTTGTTCTTGGAAAAAAAATAAAACAATATCACATATTAGTTTAACGTTTTAAACCAACGATGACACTTTTGAAAACGATAAATGGAAACAAAAAAGAATTATAAAAAAAAAAAAAAAAAAACCATTGGTTTGAATATGGAAGAAAAACAATTAAATTGACCGTATACTTTTTAATAAAAACCCAAACTGTAACCCTAAACTTCAAATCTGATAACCGTAAAACCAACACAAACCCTCAAAAAAAAAAAAACACTAACAGTTTCTAAAAAAAAAAAAAACCCTAACCCTAAACTCTTTTAAAAAAAAAAAAAAAAAAAAAAAAAAAAAAAAACCCTACACTTTCTAAAAATAAAATACCCTAACCCTAACCCTAAACACTTTACCCAAAAAAAAAAAACAATCATACACTTTCTAAAAATAAAAACTCTAACCCTAACCCTAAACACTTTACCCAAAAAAAAAAAAAAATTCCTACACTTTCTAAAAAAAAAAATACCCTAACCCCAAAAAAATTAAAATCATACACTTTCTAAAAATAAAAACCCTAAACCTAAATCATAACAAACCCTAAACCCTAACAAACCCTAAACCCCAAACCCTAAACCCTAAACCCTAAACCCTTAAAAAAAAAAAAAAATCCTAAAACCCTAAACCCTAAATCCTAATCGGTTTTTTAAAAAAAAACCTAAAACCCTAAACCCTAAACCCTAATCGGTTTTTTAAAAAAAAACCTAAAACCCTAAACCCTAACCCTAGACCCTAACAAACCCTAACCCTAACCCTAAACACTTTACCCAAAAAAAAAAAAATAACAATCATACACTTTCTAAAAATAAAAACCCTAACCCTAAACCATAACAAACCCTAAACCCTAAACCCTAAACCCTAATTGGTTTTAAAAAAAAAAAACCTAAAACCCTAAACCCTAACCCTAGACCCTAACAAACCCTAACGCTAACCCTAAACACTTTACCCAAAAAAAAAAATAACAATCATACACTTTCTAAAAATAAAAACCCTAACCCTAAACCATAACAAACCCTAAACCCTTAAAAAAAAAAAAAAAAAAAACCTAAAACCCTAAACCCTAAACCCTAATCGGTTTAAAAAAAAAAACCTAAAACCCTAAACCCTAACCCTAGACCCTAATAAACCCTAACCCTAACCCTAAACACTTTACCCAAAAAAAAAATAACAATCATACACTTTCTACAAATAAAAACCCTAACCCTAAACCATAACAAACCCTAAACCCTAACAAACCCTAAACCCTAAACCCTAAATTCTTAAAAAAAAAAAAAAAAAAAAAAACCTAAAACCCTAAACCCTAAACCCTAATCGCTTAAAAGAAAAAACCTAAAACCCTAAACCCAAACCCTAGACCCTAACAAACCTTAACCCTAAACCCTAAACCCTAACATACCCTAAACCCTTAACTCTTACAAAAAAAAAAAAAAAAAAAAAAAAAAAAAAAAAAAAAAAACCCTAAAACCCTAAACCCTAACCCTAGACCCTAACAAACCTTAACCCTAACAAACCCTAAACCCTAAACTCTTAAAAAAAAAAAAAAAAAAAATAACCTAAAACCCTAAACCCTAACAAACACTAAACCCTTAACTCTTACAAAAAAAAAAAAAAAAAAAAAAAAAAAAAAAAAAAAAAACCTAAAACCCTAAACTCTAAACCCTAAACCCTTAAAAAAAAAAAAAAAAAAAAAAAAAAAAAAACCTAAAACCCTAAACCCTAAACCCTAATCGCTTAAAAAAAAAGAAAACCTAAAACCCTAAACCCTAACCCTAGATCCTAACAAACCTTAACCCAAAACCCTTAACTCTTAAAAAAAAAAAAAAAAAAAACCTAATACCCTAAACCCTAACCCTAGACCCTAACAAACCTTAACCCTAAACCCTTAACTCTTAAAAAAAAAAAAAAAAAAAAAAAAAAAAAAAAAAAAAAAAAAAAAAAAAACCTAAAACCCTAAACCCTAAACCCTAATCGCTTAAAAAAAAAAAACCTAAAACCCTAAACCCTAACACTAGACCCTAACAAACCCTAACCCTAAACCCTAAACCCTAACAAACCCTAAACCCTAAACCCTAAAAATCAATCCTACACTTTCTAAAAAAAAAACCCTAACACTAAAAACAAAAATCCTAACCTTAAACCCTAAACCCTAAAAAAAAAAAACCCTAACCCTAAACCATAACAAAAATCATAACCTTAAACCCTAAACCCTAAACCCTAATCCTAATCATAACCCTAAAAACCTAAAACCCTAAACCCTAAACCCTAATCCTAGATCCTTTAATAAAAAAAAAAAAAAAAAAAAAAAAAAAAAAAAAAAAAAAAAAATTCCTTCACTAAAAAAAAAAATACCCTAACTGTAAACTCTAACCCCTAAAGCCTAAAGCCTAAACCCTTAAAAATACAAAATCCTACACTTTCTAAACCCTAAAATACCCTAACACTAAAAACTAAAACTCCAACCTTAAACCCTAAACCCTAAACCCTAATCATAAACCCTTAAGAGAAAAAAAAAAAAAAAAAAAAAAAAAAAAAAAAAAAACAAAAACAAAAACAAAAACAAAATTCTTACACGTTCTAAAAAACACCTAAAACCCTAAACCCTAACCCTAATCCCTAAACCCCCTAAATAAAAAAAAATTAAAAAATTAAAAAAATTAAAAAAAAACAAATTCTGACACTTTCTAAAAAAAAACTAAAACCCTAACCCCTAACCCTAAACCCTTTAAAAGGGAAAAAAAGTCGTACACCCCATTTTGCCTGACATGCACAATTTTTTTACAAGTTTATACTGTAAGACGTATGATTTGTCTCGGTCTCTTAACCCTATACAGAGACATATGGATAAGTCTTGGATGTCAGCACCTAGGGGTACGACACGGTATAACGACGGGTGTAGGGCGTTTGTGGCATTTGCCATTAGTAACTGTACGGCGGTCGATGGCAAAATTTACTGTCCATGCAAGTATTGTCGAAATAACCAGCGTCACACTCCAGATTACGTTCTTGCCCACCTGACTGGAGGTAGGGGGATGAATCCGGGATACAATTTGTGGTATATGCACGGTGAGACTACGACTGGGTCCGCTATTCCTGGTCAGTGTTCGAGTTATCACAGTGGAACAGAGACCGTTGCTTGTAGTACTGAACATGGTGAAGTCACAGAACAGGAGGGTGTCGCCGGGGAACAGGATGATAACATGCACGCCATGTTGCGTGACGCCTTCGGCGTGCACGATGTTCTTGAAGCCGTCAGTACTCTTCCGCAAGAAGTTGACGAAGATACCTCTTGCGGGGACGCATTGAAGTACAAAGAGCTGTTAAAGACCGCCGAGAAGCCCCTTCACCCTGGTACAAAGCATAGTAAATTGAGTGCTACTGTACACATGTACAATTTGAAGTGCGTTGGAGGTATTAGTAACAAGATTTTTTCAGACATTCTCGAATTTATCAATCAGTTGTTGCCTCCTTGCGATGAGACATTGCCAGATAACACGTATGAGGCCAAAAAGTTCCTAAGTGGCATGGGTCTGGGGTATGAGAAGATTCCAGCGTGTAGTAATGACTGTATGTTATTCTGAAAAGACAATAAAGAATTAGATTCATGTACCGTATGTGGAGAGTCTAAGTGGAGGGCTGATACACATGTAGATTATGATGGTGAGATCATATCAGCGAGAAAAAATGCCCGGTGAAGATCTTGAGGTGGTTTCCACTCATCCCACGGTTGCAGAGGTTATTCATGTCTGAGCATACTGCGCCCTATATGAGATGGCATGCAGAAGGCCGCACTAGGGATGGCGTATTGAGGCACCCGGCCGACGGTGAGGCATGGAGATCGTTTGACATTTTACATCCAGATTTTATGGCAGAGAGTAGGAACGTTCGGCTTGGTTTGACAGCAGATGGATTTAATCCATTTGGGAACATGAGCACATCCCACAGCACATGGCCCGTAATGCTTGTGACGTACAATTTGCCACCTTGGATGTGCATGAAACAGTCGTCCTTCATCGTTTCCCTGGTTATCCCTGGACCGAACTCACCAGGTATGGATATTGATGTTTACCTTCAGCCATTGATTGATGAGTTGCTGGAACTGTGGAATGTAGGGGTACGAACATTCGATGCTTCAAAGAAGGAAAATTTTATTATGCGATCCCAGTTGATGTGAACGATAAACGACTTGCCAGCGTATGCAGATTTATCTGGTTGGCCTAACAGGGGTGCGAAGGCATGCCCTTGCTGTATGCAATCGACGCGTTCTATACGCTTAAAGAACGGATGCAAATTTTGCTATATGGGGCACAGGAGATACCTACCGCCAGAACATCTGTGGCGGCTGAACAGGCGGACATTTGACGGTATTGAAGAATTTGACAGCGCGTCGATTGTGCCATGCGGAGACGAGGTTCTCCAACAGTTGGACGGAGTTGCGTTTGGGGATGAGACCGCGGGTAAGAAGAAGAAACGGAAGAAGCGGAAGAAGGGTGCAGGGAGTTCCGATGTTATATGGAAGAAGAAAAGTATATTTTTCAGATTGCCGTATTGGAAAGACAATTTGCTTCGGCACAATCTTGATGTTATGCACATAGAGAAAAATGTCATGGACAATATACTTGGCACTATTTTGGATATAAAAGGGAAAACGAAGGACAACTTGGCAGCTCGGCTGGACTTGTAGGAAATGGGGTTGAGACCTAAGTTGCATCCGTTCACGGCCGCCAATGGTAAAACGTATATTCCCGCTGCCTGTCACACCATGTCTAGAGAGGACAAAGAAAATTTTCTGAAGGTTCTTTGAAATGTGAGGGTCCCAGACGGATACGCCTCGAACATTTCACGATGTGTTCGGCTCAAGGACCGTACAATTTCCGGCTTGAAGAGCCATGATAGCCACATACTGATGCAACAGCTTCTCCCAATTGCACTGCGTAAGTCATTGCCTGATAAAGTTGTTAGACTTCTTGTGGAGATTTCTGCATTTTTTAGAGGCATATGCTCAACAAAGCTATCACAAGAAGATATGGACCGACTGCAGGGTGACGTCTGTATCACTTTGTGCAAGCTAGAACAGATATTCCCTCCAGGGTTTTTTACCAGCATGGTCCACTTGGTCGTGCATCTTGTGCGCGAGTGTAGACTGGGTGGACCCGTGCAGTATAGATGGATGTACCCGGCAGAGAGGTAAAATTCGGCGTAATATGTAAATATATATTTTTATTTAATTGTAATCCTAATTGACGACAATTAAATTGTCGTGTATGTGTTTACATCAGGAGTCTGGGGAATTTCAAATCTAATGTGCGCAATAAAGCAGCTCCTGAGGGGTGCATTGCGGAGGGGCACATAGCGACCGAGCTGGTAACGTTCTGTTCAAGGTATCTGAATAACGCACCAACATTCCACAACAGACCTCAGAGAAATCCTGATGGATCCAAGGGGGCGGGCACGCGTGTTACCATGAACCGGTTGATAATGCACCAGATTCATCGTTATATTGTGTTCAACTCTGAAGAGTTTCACAATTTGCGGACGTAAGTAGTCCTAACCTTATATTTAGCAAAATTCGAATAAAAGTATTAATAACAATTATTACATAATTGTATACGCTGAATGTAGGATGTACAAAGACGCGCTTAGGCGATCATGCACTAGGGGTCGCATTACGGAGGCTCTTATTGAAGCACAACATCATGAGCAGTTCTGCGAATGGTACCGTGCATATGTAAGGAAATAGTTGTAAATGCCACCTTGGATAAATTTATGCGGGTTCAATATAATTACCCAATGTGATGTTTAATATTTGTAATTAAAACATAGGTCGATGGCCTGGACGATCAACGTAGGGAGGAATTGGGCCACATGTTGGTTATGCGTTGTAGAGGGCTAAAGGAGACAGCGGTGAAGTACAACAGGTACGTGGTAAATGGAAAATTATTTCGCACGCTTGCTCATGATGTGGGAAGGAGGACTCAGAACAGCGGCGTATGTGTTCCTACCGTTGAAGGCGAAACGTACTACGGGCAGTTAACCGATATATTTGAGGTCGAGTACTATGACAGGACTACGTACGTCCTATTTAAGTGCAATTGGGGAGACCCCACAATGGACAGAGGATTCACAATAGACGAGTATGGCCTAGTGTTTGTCAACTTCAATCACCTCGTCCACAGGGGAGAACAGATTCAGGACGAGCCGTACGTGCTTACATCTCAGGTGGATCAAGTATTCTACGTAGAAGATGGAAGGAACCCAAATTGGGTTTGTGCGGTTAGGACCAAACCGCGCAACGTGTACGACGTTGGACAGGGGGATGGGAGTAATGAGGATGGTACAACCTACCATGAGTGCGTACCGCTCGTACTAGCCATTGATGACCTACCAGATACGAATGATGAATTCGAGTACGACAGGCCCGACATAGATCCGATTGAAGCTCCCGTGATACAATGATTGATGTATTTGTTGTGAGTATAATTAGCTTGAACTCAATACACTTGACTGATATATATATTGTTTGTACAATTTGCTTGTACTCAATACAAATTTTTATTAATTGCATAAATTTCGTTGTTCTTTAGTATGTTCATTAAAAATATATTAAAAAAACATATTCTAATTAATTTGTCTGCATTTGTTCGCAGGTATTGATGGACCAGAGACCCCCTCATTATGCGTATCGGGCACCTAGCCCACCCGTGCCCCCCATGACCACGCCCACTGTTTCGACGGCATTGTATTCTGCAGCGTGGCCACACCACCCAGACGGGGCTTATAGACCATTGTTGCCGGGTACGGTGGCCGTGCCCACGTCAGATCACGAGCAGACCAGCACAGCTGGACCTTGCAGCTCTCCATTGTCGGAGCTGCCGACATTATCTCAGATAGGGTTCACCCAACCGGGTAACGCCTATCGATGGTGGGTGAGAGAGGGGATAGGGTCACAGGGTTATGCGCCGTACTTTCCGTATACGTATAGTGGACCTATGACGTGTAACCCTGATAGTGAGACGCCGGATGGTAGATTTCCACTGTCACAGACCGGGGAGATGCAGATGCCGGCCGTGGGGTTGGGACAGATACCGGCACAGGCGGCGATGCATGGCCAGATTTTGGGGGCGAGACAGGGCCCGGGGCATGTAGAGAGCCAGATGCCTTTATCTGGTGAGAGCCAGATGCCACTTTCCGATGAGAGTCAGATGCCAGATGTGGGGGGGAGCCAAAGTACCCATGAGGAGGACATTGCGATGTTGGGTACCGATCAGTTGGCCCCCGGTAGTCCCGAGGATATGGATTCAGATGATGATCAGCAGGCTCCACCAGCCGGAGGGGTTGGCGAGGAGGTTGCAGGCGACCCAGCAACCCAGCACATACGGATTGAGCAGATTCGGTTGATGGGTAAGTACATATTTAGACATCCTTAAAACTCATATTGTGTTACCAAATTTTTTTTTTTTTTGTTTAGAAAAAAATAAATATTTGATTACAAATTGTTTATATATATATATATATATATATATATATATATATATATATATATATATATATATATATGTTCTTTAGTCTTATGATTAAATGTTGAATATTTCTTTCATTAGGGTACAACCTAGACGGGACCATTTATTATGAGGTGATTGACGACCCAGCGAGAAACTGGGTCCTCCCGAGGGGGAAGAAGGTTGTATTGCAGTACAATGCTGCTATACAACCTGTAGGACGGGCTTGCAATCGATTTCGGCGGGCTGAGGGCAAGATGATCAGGAGTGGGTCCTACATACACATGCGGGACGAATGGGCGAGGGTAAATAGGCAGATTAAGCAGGCAATGTGGGACGCGCTGATGGTATGTCTATGAATATAATTTAATTATTTATTTGAATTAAACTTGAGATTAATGTTTTTCTTAAAGTTTTTAAACCTATAAAAATGTGTTGAATGTGCAAGAGGAGTTCTATCTACCTGTATCAGTAGACGCGCGCAGGTCACAACAGGAGGCTTTATGTGATATTGGCCGTAAGCACCGCTCGTGGAAGTCGAGGTTCAAAACCAAACTATGTATTAGAGACAGTGACACGCCCGAGAGTATCCGTACGAGAATGCCGGACGGTTTTTTTGGCAACTATGACGCAGAAGATGTAAAGTTCCTGCTGACAGATTGGTGCCGTGAGCATAAAATCGTATGTAGGCCAAGAAAATGTTGTGGTTTTTTAATAACAGTTCATTTAATTTTAGTTTTAATTTAAGTGTGTTAATGCTTACATTTTTATTTTCATGTTAAATGCGTAGGCAACCTCTGAACGGATGAAGAGGCTGCGCGAGCAGAATGACCTTCCTCATTGTACGGGATCTAAAAGTTATGCCAGATTTAATCACGAGGAGGTATGAAAATATATATGTTTATGTTTTTAATATTTGTTGCTAATTGTTTTTATTTTTCTTTATACTATTTTTATCGCTATCTGTTTGTTATATATGTCAACTGCATGACGACAGACATGTACATCTGGCACGCCCCCCACTCGCGCCGCGTCGTTCGTGAAGACCCACACAAAGAAGGACGGCACTTACGTGAACGAACGTACACGGGTCCTATGCGTATGCTACTGATTTAATTTACTATTATTTTTAAAATTATGTGTGATTTGTCATTATTCAATATATGACTTTTTCATGTTGACGACGTACAGGAGAGGATGACGCAGAGTTTATCCAGTGATCCAGCCGCCACGCAAAGCGTCTCCGCAGACACGGTGCGTTGGGCACCGAACGACGCTTACGAACAGGCGGTTGGGAGGCCTAAGTATGCAGGGAGGGTTCGGCAGGTTGGGCCGAACGTCACACCTGTTCGGGGGACATGTTTCTCATATAGGCCTCCGTCACAAGGGGGACCATCTCAGGGCAGGTCTCGGGATTGGGCCGAACACACTCGGAAGATGGAAGAGATCCAAGCGGAGCTACAGGCTGAGCGAGCGAGGAATGACCTGTTGGAGCAGCGCATGCGACAGGTTGAGGTCTTCATGTCCTCCATGGGAGCATCAGCACCATGTCTTGGTACGCCTTCACCTGCACACGTAGGTAGTACGTCGTCTGTTAGTAGTGCATCTGCATGTATGATTTATATTGTGTGTAGGACAAAATTAATTTCAATTTATTTTAATTACCCCTTTAATTTTGCAAGTAATATTATATACTTTAATTTTCTATATTATTTGCAGGTAATTCGACAACGGTTGGTACGTTGTCGCCTGTTGGACGACGGCTGAGCCAACATTCCATTGTCGCTACACCTTCGCCCGCTACACCATTCCTTGCGCAGCAATCGCCGGTTGGCGAGAACACGCCTGGGACGGTACCTCGTGATTCGCAGGGACGCCCTTCAGATTTGTAGATATTTTGTGTAATTAATTTTTATGTGTAAATATATGCGTAGTTAACGAATACGTTATTAACTTATGATTTTTGTAATATTATTTTGTGCTGTTTTTTGGTAAAATCAATATTGCTTTATTTGTGGTCGGAAATAATAAAATTTGAAATAACGAAAATTTATTATACCAAATAATTTTAAATAACCAATACCAAAACTAAATTGAAAAAAAAAATCCAAATTGGATTTTTTATTTAATTAAATTTTTTATTTAATTATATAATCGTATTTTTAATTTAATTTAAAAATACAATTAAATAATTAAATTAAAAATTTATTTAAATGAAAAATTCAATTTGGATTTTTTTTATAAAAAAAAAAAACAATTTGACACGTGTATGTGATACACGTGTCAAATTTGACACGTGTATTACAATACACGTGTCAAGACTCTTTGACACGTGTATTGAGATACACGTATCAAATTTGACACGTGTATCACATACACGTGTCAAAATGGTTTGACACGAATATTTAAAATACTCGTGTCAAACAGTTTGACACGTGTATTTGCGATACACGTGCCAAACCAATTTGACACGTGTATCTCAATACACGTGTCAAATTGTGCACTTAATGTCGTGCACATTTGACACGCGTCTTACGCGTGTCAAAGTGCACGTGTCTAAATGTTTGACACGTGTACAACACTGTACACGTGTCAACCTACCTCTATTTTTGTAGTGATTACACCACTATTTTGGTTGAAACAAAATCGGCCCATTTCAAATTGATTCCTGACCAAAAAACTGATAAGACACTCTACATGAGCGTCTACTTTGATAAGATCCTCCTTCTCAAAGATTGGGGTGAACATCCTTCCCAACCCAGAATGCTTGCCAATTCTGAGTTGTCCTATTCTTATTATGATTATATATATATATATATATATATATATATATATATATATATATATATATATATATATATATATATATATATATATATATATTCTTTTTCAACCTACTCCAAGATTGCCAGCAACATCACAATAGAATTATAAACTGCACAGCAGTTCACAAGCCTCTCATACCATTAAATTAAAGTAGCCGGCCAAAGTCCCTCTAAGGGCTATAGAAAATTTTGGAGTTGTAATACATTCCCTTACCCAATTAACATACCTCAAAGGAACTCTTGATACGATTCTATTTGTCTTGTATGGCTTAAATAGAATCTTTAACTATGTATATATTATAAGCTTTTGGATATCTTCTCATTCCAAGCTAGTTTTCAATGATCTACACAAAATTTGTATCATTTGATATCAAAGACCGACACTCTCCAAGATACGCAACTTTTCGCTAAGCTCCGATCCAAAATTCTCAAATTTTCCCGGTATTGATACTATTAAGAGTCTTTGCTATCTCTGAAAAAATGTAAATAAATTATAATGAGCAACCTCAGTAAGTAGAAATAATATATTAATCAAGAGAGTGATATCGAGCCGTTTACCCCTTCGAATTATGCACAAAACTTAATAAAACAATTTTCAATATTTTCAAAACAAGATATGAAATATTTCATTTAATTTGTAGCATTCAATAACTATGAGAATAATTTGTGCACATGAGTAACCATTTTTATTGTGAGGAATAAAATAATGCAATGATTCAAATCTATTAAAACCATCTCCCAAATGTCATATACTCGTTGTCAAAAGTTTTCACCCCGTCTAACTGGGTTGTGCGGTCCCCATATTGGGATTGAAACCTCTTCTCGGGCAAGAAGAAATGGTGTGCTGTCGCAGGCACCCAAAAATAAAACCTTACTTGTGAAAATATATATATAGCAGTGGAAGTAAGGGTCAATCCCACGGAGAGTAATTAGCCGAGTTTTATGCTACGTGAACAAGGATGGGGGGGGTTTTGAGTATGAAAATAATTTTAAGAAAAATAACTAAAAAACAATTCAAATTAAAATATTAATCAAGTAAAGAAACATTGGTCTAAGTCAACTTCCACCATCGAAATTTGGCAACTGATCATCGATGCAAATATATATCAATTCATGCTTTGAATATTCACCGTTGGAACTGTTTTCCTATCTCTCCTTAGTCGTAGTTAATTAGAAGACAGACGCTCTAATTAACCCTAACTACTAAACAACCTAAGACAAGCACTATAGGTTTAATCTAGTAGCAGCCTTAAGAATTAGAGAGATCGACGAAGCGAAACAACACAAGCACAAGCGGTTGCATTTAATTTCGTCGGATGTTCTTCCTAAAATTTAATAATCGCTGAGAAGCAGCAAATCATTAAATCTTAGTTGCTTCACAGATTGGAGGGATCAAACAATTACGGATTTGATATCCAACCTAGCAATAGATTGCAACGAATAATAAACTAGTAGTACTCCTAGCAATTAAACGAGACAATCATGAAAATAAGTATAGAAGAACATCTGATACTCAAAGCATAAATTGAACAATAAAAACAAATTAGATCTCACAGTTTTATTGATTCCGAGGCTTTCGTTTCCTTCGACCAATTATGAAAGTTTAGCCACGCAAGGCCATGACTCAAAAAAATTAGAGAAGAGGGGAGAAGATGGAAGATAGATGATGTCTTGTATGTCATGGTTCCCCCTTTTTATACACGTTTCATCCCATATGTTAGAAGCCTAGGAAATCTCCTAAAGAAATACTATCCTAAAATAACAATACACAAATCTAATTTATTAAGGAAAGTATTAAACATAAAATAAAGGCTAGGATAACTAGGAAGGTGATGATTTCAATGTGGACTTTTGTTGCCATATACTTTATCGATTCTTTCCTTGTTTAAGTCCCCACAAATCAGCCAAGTATGGAGAGAAATCAAATTGCCTTGTCATGGAAAGAGATGCTCCTTTTATGTTGTCTTCTTCCACGTGGTCCCCACAAATCTCTTCTTTAATTCCATGGTTCACCACGCATCTTTTCTCTCCTTTTCTTTTGCTTGACTTGTCATTTATTGCTTGGCTTGGCTGGAATTGATTGGATGATTATGGAAAGTCTCAAAGTAAAGAAATTTCCATATCTGAAAACTTCCGCAATTAAACCGCATCAGATCCACATCAGAGCGTCAACTTCAAGCCCGATTTCGACCTTGATACATTCAGTATCTCTCAAAATGCCAAACATAAAAGTCGTAGATCGTTTTCTTGGTGTTCCACAGCATCTTGAATCGTCTCAATCGGAGCTTTAATGAGAGAGTTATGCCCAGATTACGAACTGATGTCAAATCTGTCCAAAATCGCCCAATTAGCTTTGTTTTGCATTTAATGCCTCAATTTGCATCCTAAATCAAAATATAAGAATATTGAGTATATTTAGGCATTAAATAAGTATAAGAGATTAAATATTAAGGGGAAAAATACGACATTTTACATTCTCATCAAGAAATGACCCTCCTTGGAGTCTTTAATTAGCCATGGGGTTGCCCATATAATTTCTGAAGAATTCACCCATAACCGATTACTATGTTGCCTCTCCTTGCAAGCCAATTTCCAATTGTGAATTCTACTCAAGGTTTATATTATTTGGTATTAAAGCCAGCCACTACATCAAGTATGAGATCGAATGCAGTTTGTCGAGTATGGGATCGAATGATATATATAGTGTATATATATTGGTTTGGTCCTCTGTATTTTCTGAAATGCCATGGTTCAGCTTTGTAGGTTGAAGGTTGCATTGAGATATTCAACATTGCTATATGGCGTAGATTCATATTCTAAGTTCTTTGAAGGTAAACCGCAACTTAATGAAGAACATGGCTTCTAACTTAAAACCAGGGAATCCACTAACATTAGATACAGATAGAGAGAGAGAGAGAGAGAGAGAGAGAGAGATTTATTCCAATTTGGATTTGTTTACCGAAATTGAAACTGCATCTTTGGCTGTGAGACTATTTAGCTGAATAGAGAGTCTAAATTCAAGTAAATATACATATTGAAAGTGTAAATTTATTAATTTTTAGTCTTTGGAAGATGTCGCCACAACGAGCAAAAAACTCATCGGAAGTTGACTGAGAGTATGACTGATCGGTGTAACTTTGTAAATACACCATGTACATCAATGGGAGATGATCACTTTTGAAGATTAAATGGTTGGTTCTCTTCTTTTTATGGCACTTTGAATGTATTGTTGGATGTAAGTATGGCTCTCCCAACTTCCAAGTATATGGATTATAGTACATTTAGGACAAGCTTAACCAAAAAAGAAAAGAAAAAAAGAAAAAAGAAAAAAGAAAAAAAGATGGGACAGTTAAGGAAAGAAGGCAATTATTTTGAAAACACTTGGTGCTGTTCACAATCGTTCAACCCAACTCAGAAAATCTTGCAGCCCCTAGACAATGGGGTTCTCACCAGAGTAAATAGAGCTACTACATGCATATAAACCATCAAGTTCCTTTCATCACAAAGAATGCAACCACAACAACTCCAATGGACTTCAACATTCTATGCCTGCTGAGACTTACTGCAGCAGCCTCGTCCACTTTGGTAGCACCAGCTGGCGGACTCACCGGAGCATCCTCCTTTGTCGCCTTAGGCTTCGATGACGTTGGTGCGGGGGCTGTAACTACTTTTTTAGGCTTAGGATTGAAAATGTCCAGCGGAAGAAGCACTTTGCTGACCTGATAAATAGCAAGCTTGTCATCCGAATACACTGTGTCGCCCAATGTGGTGTTCACAAGGCCAGTCGAGATGTTCACTTGGTTTCCAGCAGTGGTAATGTTTAGTGGAAACGCACCGGCGCTGATATCTCCGGCTTCTGTAGGCACTGGATTGCTCAAAGTTTGGAAGTTTGACAGGGTAACAACGGTGTTCAAGATATGAAACTGTATTAGTTGGGTCTTTTGTAGGTCAGATAGAGAGTTTATAGTCCCCGGTTTAAGGTTCGAAAATGCGGCATCAATAGGAGCAAAGATAGTAAACCCAATGTTTGAATTGTTGAGCTACCATAAAGTTGCTTAGCCACACCTGTGCTCTTTAAGAGGCGAACAAAGACTGAGTACCCATGGGCCTTTTCGAGGATTTTGGTGACATCGATGGCCGAACCGGTCTGCACTGGGACCTGGGCGGGCTGGGCTGGGGCTTTGGCAGGCTGGGTCGGGGGATTGGCAGGCTGGGCCGGGGGATTGGCGGGCAGGGCCGGGGCATCGGCAGGCTGGGCTGGAGCTGCGGCCGGCTGGGCTGAAGTTGCGATGCAATGGAAATGGAAGAGAAACACAAGCAGAATTGAGAGGAAGGAGACGGCCTGTTTGGTCATCTTTGTGGTGGTACTACATGAAATTTACAAATGCAGGAGTGTTTGATAGGAGTGGGGGAAGGAGGAGGAGGGGGCTTTTATGAAGGCTGGAGATAGTTTAGTTAGGTGAAAGGGTATAATTCTAGTTACAAATCCTTAATTAGTTGTTGTCAATTTATCTGTCTTGGAAAGGTGGAGGAATGAAATGGATAGAATGAGAGCTTTCGGCTAGTTTGCTTGGGAAGGAAGTCTTCGTTTTGTCCATGCATTTATATATACTTAATTAATACAACACTTAACGGTAAAAAAATTGAGTGGGATCGGAGTACACATTTTTACAGGGCCATGAAATGCTTTCACTTGAAACTTTTTCATGGCAATAGTTGCGGCTTCTGAATTGTCTTATTAATGAAATATTGGCAGCTCATGAAATTAAATTTGTCTTATTAAATTTTTTTTTTTGTTTTTTTTTTTTGGCCTTTTAAGAGTTAGGACTTAGGAGGAGACAGTAACCTATAAACTATATGAGTGCTACAAGATCGAGGGGCGATTATGCTAATAATTTTTAGGAAAAATTTCACTTTTTATTTTTGATCTTTTATCACTTTTATAATTATACCCTTAAAATTTAAAAAGTGTCAATTCAATGTATCAATTTTTTCTTTTCTTTTTTTCAATTTCACCCATTTAGGATTTTTCATTAAATCTTGTCAATTTCACCCACTTTTTTTTTATTATAAAAAAAAAAAAAAAAAGTTTTCAAAGATTCATGCATGGGTATTTTTGCAAATTTCATTAAATCCTTACCAACACCTAAATATATCCTTGCAATTCATACCTTTAAACTTTAAAAAGTATTAATTTAGTATATCCATATTTTATTTTTTATTTTTAATTTTACCAGTCCGTTAGAATTTTTCAATTTCACTACTCCATTAGAATTTTTCGTTAAATTCTAACAGAAAGGTGTGAAAATTTCTAAAATATCCCTATTTTTTCTTAGGGAAAAAAATTGCAAAGATTTAGGCGTTAATCAGAATTTAATGGAATTTGTAAAAATACCCAAGCCAGAATCTTTGAATTTTTTTATAATTATTTTTAAAAAAATTGGTATTTTGGGAATTTTAATGAGATTTAACAGAAAATCCTAACAATTTAGTGAAATTAAAAAAATTTGAAAGGTGACACACTAAATTGACGTTTTTTAAAATTTAAGGGGTATGATTATAAAAGTAATAAAAGATCAGGGATAATAAGTAAAATTTTTCCTAATTTTTAGTGGGAATTCATGCTTGCATGTGTCTATGTGTTGAAATGCACTTATTGAGAGCTTTTTTTGACGAGTGTGTTAAGCTTTTATTTTCGGTTCATTTCAATTAGATGAAGACCTCGCTTGGTTCATTTCACTAACACAAAAACAATGCATCAACTAGATAGAACCCTTCTCTCTCTCTCTCTCTCTCTCTCTCTCTCTCTCAACCTTAAAATTATGGTTGGCTCTTGTAAACTCTTGAAATGATATTTCATTTAGTATATTTAGTTTTAGTAACTGCATACTATAAAACACTTTGGCTAAAGATTCATAATAATCGATTCCTATTAAATTTATTTTAAATAGATATTTCATTTCACTTTGATATTAAAAGATTATGGATTTCATATTGAGAAGTAGTGTTCCTACAAACAAGGACGGAGGGAGGGGGGGCTGGCAGGGGCCATGCCCCCCCCCCCACAATTTCCTAAAAAAAAATAATTTATTAGGTAGAAATTTTTTTTTCTAAAAAATTAAAAAAAAAATAAGGTAAAAATATAAATTTAGCTTATTTGGCCCCTACCAAAAAAAAATTTGGCCATTGACCCCTGCCCATAAGAATTTCTGGTTCCGTCCCTGCCTACAAAGGTACAAGTGATCACCGACCCAACAATGTGAGATTTTGACCGTGAAAATCTTACTCATAAATGTATCAAAGTGACATCTGCTTTACATTTGAGTTCACATTCCTTACAGAATTGAGAGTTAATATTATAAGCAATCAATGAGTTCAAATTGTTCATATTGACAACAGTTATAAAATAATAACAACTCACATAATCCGTTCAGTGTATTGTCACCACTCCAACATATCAATCAGAAGTTTCAACTTTCATGATCAAGATAAATCATTATGATGGATATGTTAGTCTTATCAATTGGAGTGTTCAATTTCATTTTTGAATACAAACTATGGTCTATCAGTTACAAGGTTTATGGTTTAGATCTTATGTGTGATTCTGATTAATACACCATATAGCTTAAGGATTGCATTTATATATACAAAATAATATGCACATGAACAATTATATGCCCATGCAATGTTCTTAATAAAATTTAGAAAACTAAACAACTTATTTAATAAATTAAAATGTCATATAATATGAATTGGCTTTTAGGACATAAACCCTAACAATCACTACAAAAAACTGAGCATTTAGTAATGTGTAAAATTTTTCACGTTACTAGATTTAGTAACGTGCTCAAAATTTGCACGTTACTAAAGTATTTAGTAACATGCAAATTTTGCATGTTACTAATTTAGTAACGTGGAAAATTTTACACGTTACTAAATAGTAACGTGCAAAAGTTTGCACGTTACTAACCATTATGTCAATATAATTTTTAAGAATTAGTAACGTGCAAAACTTTGCACATTACTAATGTAGTAACGTGCAAAAGTTTGCACGTTACTACATTAGTAACGTGTAAAATTCTGCATGTTACTAAAAATTATGTTAATATATTTTTTAAAAACATAATATAATTTTTAAGAATTAGTAACATGCAGAATTTTGCACGTTACTAAATTAGTAACGTGGACAATTTTGAATGTTACTAAATTAGTAACGTGCAAAATTCTGCATGTTACTAAATATTATGTCAATATATTTTTTAAAAAAAATAATACAATTTCAAATATTTAGTCACGTTATTATTTTGCACATTACTAATTTAGTAACATTCAAAATTGTCTATGTTACTAATTATTAAAAATTATATTATGTTTTTAATAGTAAACTGGTTTTTCTTTTTTCTTTTTCGTTATTTTTTTTTATTAAATTTTTTTTTTCATAATTTTCAACTATTTTTTTTAAAAAAAAAACAAAAACAAAAATTTTTCGTTTTTTGTATTTCTTGAATTTTTAATTTGTTTTTAAAAAATAAATTTTTAGTTTCTTTGTTCGAAAAATTGGTTTTTTTTCGACCGGAGTAATACACTAGGATCGATTGGATAATTCTATTGATTCTATGATCATGTCATGATCGATCACACGTTAGATTGAACCTATAACTGTGTCAAGTTTGATTGATCGGATGTTCCTGTCACAATAGATCGGACTGATGCACTAGGATGAATTAGATATTTGATCAAACCTTCACTTGTGTCAAGTTTGATCGATCATTTGATCATTTCATGATCGATTGGACTAATACTTATTAAGATCAATCGCACGTTAGATCAAACTTTCACTATGTCAAGTACGATTGATCGAACTCTATCACGATTGATCAAACTAATTAATACACTATGATCGATCGGATGGTCTATCGATTATGTTGATCTATCACGATCGATCAGATGATCTATCGATCCTTTTGATCGATCACGATTGATTGGATGATCTATTGATCATATTGATCGATCACGACCGATCAGATGATCTATGACTATTGATCGGATATGATCGATTGGATGATCTATCGATCCTATGGATCGATCACGATCGATCAGATGATCTATCGATCCTATTGATCGATCGCGATCGATCGGATAGGATCGATACTATAACGATCGATCAGATGATCTAACAATTCTATTGATCGATCAGATTATCTATCGATCCTATTGATCTATCACGGTCGATCGGATAGGATCAATATTATCACGATCGATCGAATGATCTATCGATCCTATTGATCGATCACGATCAATCGGATGATCTAACGATCCTATTGATCGATCACGATCGATCGGATGATCTATCGATCCTATTGATCAATCACGATCGATCGAATGATCTATCGATCCTATTGATCGATCACGATCGATCGGATAGGATCGATACTATAACGATCGATTGGATGATCTAACGATCCTATTGATCTATCACAGTCGATCGGATAGGATCAATATTATCATGATCGATCGAATGATCTATCGATCCTATTGATCGATCACGATCAATTGGAAGATCTAACGATCCTATTGATCGATCATGATCGATCGGATAATCTATCGATCCTATTGATCGATCACGATCGATCGGATGATCTATTGATCCTATTGATTGATCACGATCGATCGGATTATCTATCGATCCTATTGATCTATCATGATCGATCGGATGATCTACCATGATTGATCGGAATATCTATCGATCCTATTGATCTATCATGATTGATCGGATAATTTATCATGATCGATCGAATGATCTACCATGATTGATCGGATGATCTACCATGATTGGTCGGATGATCTGTCATGATTGATCGGATGATCTACCATGATTGGTCGGATGATCTATCATGATTGATCGGAAGATCTATCGATCCTATTGATTTATCATGATTGATCAGATGATTTATCGTGAACGGTCGGATGATCTATCATGATTGATCAAATGATTTATCGTGATCGATCGGATGATCTATCGATCCTATTGATCTATCGTAATCGATCAGATGATTTATCATAGATCGATTGGATGATCTATCATGATTGATTGGATAATCTATTGATCCTTTTGATCTATCATGATCGATCAGATGATCTACCATGATTGATTGATCAGATGATCTACCATGATTGATCGGATGATTTATCTATCTTATTGATCTATCATGATCGATCGAATGATCTATCGATCTTATTGATCTATCTTGATCAATCGGATGATCTATCGATCCTATTGATCTATCATGATCGATCAGATGATCTACCATGATTGATCGATCGGATGATCTACCATGATTGATCGGATGATTTATCGATCCTATTGATCTATCATGATCGATCGAATGATCTATCGATCCTATTGATCTATCATGATTGATCGGATGATCTACCATGATTGATCGGATGATCTATCAAACCTATTGATCTATCATGATCGATCGAATGATCTATTGATCCTATAGATCTATCATAATGATTGGATGATCTATCGATCATGATAGAGTTTGATCAATCATAGTTGACATAGTGAAGGTTCGATCGAACGTCTGATCGATCATAATAAGTACTAGTCCGATCAATCATGACAGGATCATAGGATCGATAGAATATTTGATCGATCAAAGCGTATTGCTTCAATCTGATATGTAAACCACGAGTAATGTGATATATGTGTGTTATATATATATATATATATATATATATATATATATATATATATATATATATATATATATATATATATATATATATATATATATATATAACTATTTTTTTATAAGTAAACTATATTTTATAGTTAGTTATATACTAGCTATAGGATATATGTTATATAGTAAGTATTAATAACTAATTAATATGTTAGTTTAACATACTATATAAGGTAAAAATGTATTTTTTTCAATAAGACAAAAATATCTATAAATTCGGAAAAAAAAAAAAAAAAAAATCAACAAAAAAAAAAGACTTTTTTTTTTTTTCCGAATTTTTAGATATTTTTGTCTTATTGAAAAAAATACATTAAAAAAAACAAAAAACAAAAATTTAAAAAAAGTTATTTACAAAAAACAAATTAAAAAAATTAAAAAACGAGAAAGAATTTGATTTAAAAGAACAAACGAAAAAACAATTAATAATTATGAAAACAATATTTTTTGGAAAAAAGAAAACAAACGAAAATTAAAAAAGAAAAACCAGATTTTTTTATTAATTTTTTTTTAAAAGAAAAGAAAAGTAATCTTTCATTTTTTTTTTTTTTTAAAAAAACAAAAAAATATAAATGAAAATTAAGAATAAATACTAATATATATATATATATATATATATATATATATATATATATATATATATACAAAAAAAAAAGTTAATTAAAAAACAAAAAAGCTCATGACTGAGCCTTTTGGGGGGAAGTGGGGTGCGCACGGGACACGAAATTTTTCTGCCCTGCGCGCGCCTCATCCGAAAGTTTAATTTTTTTTTTTTCTAAAATTTTAGTAACGTGCAAATTTTTCACGTTACTAAATAGTAATGTGGTGATGATTTCCACATTACAAAAATTAAATTTTAGTAACGTGCAAATTTTCCACGTTACTAAATAGTAATGTGGTGATGATTTTCACGTTACTAAAATAAGGTTACTACGCTTTAGTAACGTGCAAAAAGGTTTTGCACGTTACTAAAATCTAAATTTTATCTAGTCATATGCACGCGGGACATGAAACAATTCTAGCCTTTTTGAGTCTTTTAAAACACCAATTCCAGCCATTTTTTCTCCCCATGTGTTCCAAGCTTCCTTGCTTTCTCCCACTAGGTACTCTCCCACTCTCTCTCTCTCTCTTCCTCCCTTGGTTACTTCTTTTGGCTTCCTTCTCTTGTTATTTCTCTGGCATTTTTTTCTCTTTTCTTTTTGTTCCAATTTTTAACAATTTTTAACAATTTTTTTCTCTTTTCAGGCTCTACTTGTGCAACTGTTTCATGCTTGTGGGAATTTGAAGAAGCAAGAGTCGAACGCTCAGGCAGTGAGGCCGTGGCTGAAGCCTGAAGCTATGTTTTTCAAATTTATGATTGCCTTCCACGTCTTGAAAGAGAGGGGGGGAATGAAGAATGAAGGGGCCTCTTTCTTGAGTAGCAGTCCATGATGTGGGTATGGCGATGGAGTGATTAGAAAGGGATTGAATCGACTGATCACCCACTTCCTGCAAAATTATTACATAAACAACCAACCAACCAAACATACTATTTAGTAGTTTCAAGACGACTATTATTTTGAGGCTCATCCAATTCAGTTTAATGGGTAATACATTGTTGAAAAACAATTTCTGTTGTTTTTCTAATTCTACATCAATCTGTGTTTGATCGTTTGTTTTTTTGGGTTGAGAATTCAATACTTTTTTTTTTTGTCATGAATATTGGTTTCAAGATTTTTTGCTTGAAGCCTTGAAAAAATGGCTGGATTGGAGCTGGAGGGAGAGATGATTCGGATGAAGCCTGTGCGTTGGAGATTTTTTTTTTTTTTTTTCATAATTTTAGTAACGTGCTAACACACGTTACTAAAAATAATAATTTTTTATTTTCATTTTTTATATATATTAGTAACATTTTTTTTTTAATTTTTAATTTAGTAACGTGCAAAAGTGTTACACGTCACTAAAATTAGTAACGTGATAGTTTTATCACGTTACTAATTTTAGTGCACTTACTAATTTTAGTGACGTGCAACACTTAGCACGTTACTAAATTAAAAATTCGTTTTACTAATTTTAGTGACGTGCAACACTTTGCACGTTATTAAATTAAAAATTCGTTCAAAGTAAATTATCACGTTACTATGTTTACTGGCGTCTCATTTGCACGTTAGTACATATTTACTAACGTGAAATTTTTCTTCGTTACTATATAGTAACGTGATGTCTATTTGGACGTTACTAAAATTATTTTAGTAACTATGGGATTAGGAATGTGAAAATCACGCCACTGATTTCACGTTACTACAGTTTACTAACGTGTAAAAGGCTTTTGCACATTAGTAAACCTAGGTTACTAAAATCGAAAATTTTTGTAGTGAATGCCTTATGTGGTTAGAACATAACCTTCCAAGAAAATGACAAAAATTCAGGAAAAATTAATCCTATGTTCTTGTCCCTTTCTTTTTCTTTTTTTCTTTTTTGGAGCAGTGCTTTCCTGCGAGATTTTATGGAGGGAGAAAAATGAGAGGTGGCAGGAAAGTGAAGAAGAGGATGAGATGGTAAAGTGAATAGATATTTATTCTGTTTTCGTATAATAATATTATGTAAGAGAGACATATACGTGGGATGTGTTGTTTTGAAACGTTTGTGAGTCTTAAAAGTATTCGTAAGCGTAGGAATTGTATGTAATACAGTGTGTGCAAGTATGATGTCGAATTTACAGAAAATTGTGTTGTGAAAACCAATTTCTATTTCAACTAATTCTATTTTAACCTAGCTAGTTCTATTTTTTTTTTTTTCGTTTTAGTATGCAAAATAACAAACTAAAATTAAAGTCGATAAGGAACAAATGATAAAAAGTACTACTAAGGTTTTAGAATCCACCTAACCAAATCAAAGAACACACTCTTATATTTTATTTATACACCCGATAAACATTTAAACTTTATTCATTACTCAAGTTCCCTAACAATGAATGTTAAAACATTTAATGAATCCAACTCATAAATAAATTACAAGGAATACCCATTTAAAATCAAATTATCCATTGTGTCCGTTTAATAAACAAATTACAATAGATATCCTCTTTCAATCAAATAAATCGATGTATCCATCGGATAAAAACATTAAATATTCAACTTTTTAATAAATAAACATTCATTCTAAAGACATAAATCAATAGAATGAATGGGATTAATTTGAATAATAATTCTATAAACATCGGATTGTACAAATAGCATAACAAGAATGTGTGTTATTCAATATTGAGATTTTATCGTCAACCTTAGTCGATGATTTTAGCATCCCATGACTACAAACATCACACTAACTTTAGTTAAAATTATTAAAGACAATATTAAAAGACTAAAAAAGAAAAAAAAACTGCACCCTCTCACGTCTGTGTAACAGAAAAACTCGGTAAATGTAGAAGATTAAAACAATCGTGAAAGAGAAAATACAGGAAAATAAAACTAACTACTCAAAACTCTGCTGTCAAAGAAAGAAAGAACAGGAAATAAAAGCAAGCCTTCCGAAACTACAGTACGTACCAAAGTTTACAAATTAATTAAGGAAAACGCAAGTACGTACTGAAAAAAAAAAAAAAAGAAAAAAAAGAGAAAGAAATAATAACAAAACCAGCGTGAACTGGAGCTACCCTCCAGTCACGTTCTGGACTGCGTTTTTTCTACAAGAAAAGAACTGCCCCTCAATATTACAAGCCTCTCCTTTTATGCAGTGATGCTAGTGTTGGAAAAGAAGCCCAAAATGGCGCCAGTACTTGTTGTGAATTCCGGAATTCACACTGAAGCCTCTCATGCATGAGTTCTTTTTCTGATTTCCGGAATTCCTGCTGAGAAGTGAGTCTTTCTCGGAAAGAGCTGCTGAAAGAGTCGTCATCTGCACCATGCATGTCTTGAGTCATCAGAGTGTTTTAATTTGCATGTCTGACTTCTTCTATTTCTCTTTTTTTCTTCCTTTTCCTTTTTTCTTTTTTTCTTCATTTCCTTGTAGGACGTGCATGTCTGACTTCTTCTATTTCTTTCTTTTACTTTTTCTCACTTCCTATTCATCTAGAATTGGCCCCACTTGTGTTGGCTTTCTTCTTCTTCTTCTTCTTTTTTTAATTTTATTTTATTTTTTTCATTTGGAGTTCTTTAGCTGGCATTCTCAATTTCATTTTCTTTTCTTTGCCTATCCGCAAACAAAACAAAAGAAAACAAAAAAAATATTATTTTCTCTCAATGTTCTACAAAACACTTAAAATATCAAAACTAACCAAAAATATCAAAAAATAACAAAATTAAAAGTTTAACAAATACAAATTAAGAAATCCAAATTAATATACAATATTTGACACTAATCAAACGGCATCAAAATCCAGTTATGCTTAAAAGTAGTCACTTGGCTTATTTTTAGTAGAGTTAAATCTGGACTTGTGATTGTTTTTAAAGGAGATCTCCTCTTGTTGCTTTTACAAAACATAAGTCGGAACCTAATATCCTATATATATTTCGAGATGGAGCACTTCTCTTATTTAGATGAGCTTGAGATTATACTTAATATACTTTGTCTACTTATGTTTTCACTCTATATTTATATATGTACCGGAGAATTCTTCGTTAAAGCATCTCCAACAGCCAAGTCAAATTCTTCAAAATAACTAGATTTAACTATTATCAAATATTTTTTCTAATCCAACAGATAAGGCAAATTGTCTATTTTCGTTATATATAGAATGAACAGTTAATAGGCTGTAGAGCCTATTTACTGTTCATTCTGTATAACTAATAAAATATTGAGAAAAATGTTGACTAAACTTACTATATGAGTGGCAATACTCTTATTCCGCATCCGCATTTTGCAAATAGCGATTTTTAGTAATCGCATTTGCATCTGCACTTTGGAGAATCTGCTTATAATCGCACGTGCGAACTTTTTTTTTGTACTAACGGCCCGTAATGTCAGCTTTGTATTTCGGGCTCTTTTTTGGGCATCTTTTGGATTTTTTTTTTTTTTTTTTTTTTATAAAAAAAAAAAACTATTAACTTAATTTATATGGCCTTATTTTTTAAATATATATATATTTATAAGCTTTGTTTTAGGCTTTTTATTCTGCTTTTTTTTTTAGAAGGGTTTAATCCAATTTGTGAACTAAATACACTTGTAAATTGTAATATGAAAATATAAATTGAACCGTAAACATTGGAAAATACAAATATTTATAAATTGAATTCTAATATGAAAAGATTGCATCGATCTATCTATAAATTTTGGGCAATACAAAACTATTTTTTAGTTTAGTAAAACAAAATTATTTTTTTAATATATATGAATACGCGAATACCTATATTCCGCTATCTACTCGCGTATGTGGGGATAGTGAATATGATATCCACCCACTTGAAATTAGGGGTTTAAAAATCGCTCGAAATTCATGCGGACGGACAGACGAATAGCAAATGCGATTCCAGCTGGAGTTCGCCGACTGCCACCGAAAATTGCCCAAAATCCACATGACAGTGTTGGTCCGGTACAATTGCAAAAAGTTGAAAAACTCATGCATATATTACTTGAGAAATGCTAAAGATCCTCCCCTCATCACCCTCTTTTCCTTAAAAAAATTGATTTTTATTAAAAAGTTGTCTCTGATGTGACATCAGAGACAACTTTTTAATAAAAATCAATTTTTTTATTATAAAAGGGTGATAAGGGGGGAATGAGGGGAAGATGTGTAGAAGCTCTCATATTACTGGCTTAAAGAAAATGTATAAACAATTGCATGGGCACTTATTTCTGTCATGAGTCCTACATCCATGTGGCCCAGTACCATGACATATCTTTAACGAGTAATGCCTCTTCTCCCACTTATTTATTATATTTAGTTTATATCGGTTGTTCCTTATAAATTCGAGTATTTTCATAAATCTCATGCCTGATTTCTTCCAACTCATTAAGCTGGAGCGTGCGAAGGGAGCTAGCTTTTTCCAACTTAAAATTGAGTTTCTTGATTGCCCAATAAGCCCTATGTTCTAACTCCACAAGCAAGTGACAAGCTTTTCCAAAGAAAAGCCTATCCGGCAACGTACCAATCAGGGTTTTAAAACCTTTGCAATATGCCCAAAGTGCAGTAGTTAGTCTCAAGGACCAATTTTTACGATTCGGGTTAACCGTCTTTTCTAAAAAAAATTTTATCTCCCGATTCGATACCTCAACTTGTTCGCTTATATGTGGGTGATAAGGGGTAGCAACATTGTGTGTAATGCCATATTTTTTCATCAAGGCTTCAAAAGGCCTATTACAAAACTGTGTACCCCCATCACTAATAATGGCTCGAGTTATTCCAAATCTTGATAAAACATTTGCCTTTAAAATTTTCAAGACTGTTTTATGATCGTTGGTCTTGCATGGAATTGTCTCAATTGGAAACATAATCAACTGCTACCATAATGTAGAGATTCCCAAAAGAAGGTGGGAATGGTCCAATAAAATCAATGCCCTAACAGTCAAAGATTTCAATAATAAAAATTGGGTTTAAGGGCATCATATTTCTACAGATAATTCCTCCCAACTTTTGACATCGCTCACAAGCTTTGCAAAATTCATGTGTGTCTTTGGAAATGGTAGGCCAATAAAATTCACACTGCAAAATTTTAGCAGTGGTCTTAGCAGAAAAATTACCCACACATGCTTTAGAATGGAAAATGAGATAATACTAATAAATTCATCATCAGAGACACACCTCCTAATAATTTGGTCTGGACAATATTTGAATACATAAGGATCATCTCAAAAAAAAAAATCCTTATCTCATTGAAATTGTTTTGTTTATTCTGTTGACCCTGGTATTGCGGGAAGGTGCCTGCAAGAAGATAATTAGCAATGTCAGAAAGCCATGGAATCTTAGAAACATGAAATAATTGCTCATCAAGAAAAGTGTCATGTATGGGAGAAGGGTCAATGGAATTTGGAGAAATAATTCAAGACAAATGATCAGTCACATCATTGTCTACTCCCCTGTTGTCTTTAATTTCAATGTCAAATTCTTAGGGTGCATTTGAAATTGAGATTTCATAGACAATAAATACGATTTTAAACCAAATCGCAGAACATAAATCGTTTGGGAACTGGATTTTTAAAAATTGCGATTTGAAAACGCAGAAAATCTGTTTTTTCAAATCGCAGATAAAATGATGTTTTTTTGAAAACGCGGAATTTTAAAGGCTAATTTGTAATTTTAAAGGTTAAACTACGATTTTGTCAAATGTTTAACTGCGTTTTTAAAAATCACTTTTTCAAATCGCACATTTTAAAATTATTATTTTAAATCGCACTTTTTGAAATCGCAAACCCAAACAGACCCTTAGAGTAGGAGGATCATATAATTAATCACGACTTAGAATCTTTCTTGGTGAGAAGATACTTGAGAGCTACATGATTTGTATACGCATAAAACTTGAATCCAATCAAGTAAAACCTGAATTTATGATAAGTCCTGCATGTTACACATTCAAGTCTTTTAATTCACATATTTTAATCTTTTAGTTTTGATGTTTTGTGTTATTTTTGTGTTTTCTTATATTTTACAGGTTTTAGAAGAAAACCATTCAAAATCCATCAAATTTCAAGCTTAGAACAAGTCTGGAAAAATATTGAAGTTGGCAAACTCACTTTTGGAAAGATCCAACTCTAAATCAATTTTGAATTTGTTTGCTACAGAAAAGAGAAATCAGCAAAAATCTATTATTTTTTTGAAAGATTCCAAAATGAACATGTCTATGTATTTTAACCATAACTTTTAGCTCAAGTATCAGATTGCAGTGAAATTAGTGGCGTTGGAACTAATAAGAAAATAAAAAAATATATTTGAAATATATTTTTCCCAATTTGGACATTTACTATGCCAAATCGCCCCACAATATAGGACCAAAAATCTAGACGAATTTGAAATTCTTTTCCTTCTTGGATTGGATTTTCAGTCTCCTACTTGGACTTGGAGACTGACTTCCAATTTTTCTAGGTTTTCTAGGGCTTCTAGGGTTCTCCTAATCCCAATAAATAGGCCTCTAAACATTGAAGACAAACACACAAGCTTTGGAAAGGATCAAAGGCTACTTCAAGAAGGTTTTCTCTAGTTTTTCTCTTTTTTCTTGTTATTTTCTTATGAGGATGATTTTCATCCAAATTATATGTAGCTAATACTTTATCTAGGGCTCGATTTAAGCCTTATTCATGTCTCTTTAATTTTTCAATTTGTCTTGCTACAATTCATATATTGATGCTTAACTTGATTACTTCTAGTTTTATTGAATTCCTCACATGTATGTACTTGTTCATCATATATATGTAGTATGAATTTGTTATTTATGTCAATTTGGATGGCCGAGTCTTGAGCATAATAGAGTAACGAAAGAACTTCATCATAGGTTCTTGGATTAATCAACATGGAGAACCGGATGTAGATGCCATGCTCTGGGTTTCATGTGTTTGTCGATCTCCATAGTTTTATACTTTCTTAAAGAACAATTTAGTAGATGTCATGCTAAATCCTTTGAGAAATAAAAAAAAAAAAAAAAAAAAAAAAAAAAAAAAAAAAAATTAAAGTAGATGCCATGCTTAATTTGTTACTTAGGGATATCAATAGCCTAAGGAGTTAATGTCATGATTTTAGGTTGGCAAACATTAAGTATCATGATATGATTGTAATATTGTGCATGTTGTGATTCTTAATTGAGTATGATTAGTGGTGGATATCAAATCCCTACCATTTCTTCTTATTATTTCAAATCAATATTTTATCTCTTTAAGCATAATTATATCAATCCTCGTGGGAATGATCTCATACTTGCTTTCTATACTATTGTTATGATCTTGTGTACTTGTGAGTAAAACGTATATTTATTTACTTATTTATTTAGGTAGATATTTGCACAACAAGTTTTTGGTACCGTTACCGGGGATTGCATTAAATTATGTTTAAAATTTTTTCCTTTTATTTATTTATTTTTGCTTAAATTCAAAAAAGAAAAGAAAAGAAGAGAATAATTTCTAATCTATTTTTCTAGATTTTCTGCATAATTTAGATTCTGGTCTGCAGTAGCTGAGCTCAATCCACACTCCTTGTGCGTTCGACTGCACCTCTTCCAGACAGCACCATTAAAGTTGTTGTCTGCTAGTTCAATATTTTCTTCCTATGCAAGGTCTTCAATCTCAAAATTTCTACATCATTCCATACGATCCAAAAATCGAACGCACTATTCAACAAACTCGAAAACAAAGAGACAACTCCAAAACAGAAAACATATTCAAAGTTAAGGAAAAGATAGCAGAAGCGCGTGTAGTGAATCATCCCGAGCGGAAGCCGATGAAGAGTTTCTTCAAACCACAGAATCTAAATCACTTATTATGCATTGCTTTCTAGGCAAATGTGCAAAGCAAATTTAATTTGTCTCTTCACTTGCTCAATATAGTTCCACTCTATAGAGGCAAAGCTACGGAGGATCCTTATTTACACATTCAGGACTTCTTTGACCTTTGTAAAACGCAAAACATCTATGGCTTAAACGTGGAAGGAATCAGGTTAATTGTCCTTCCTCTTTCAGTGAAAGATAATGCTAAGCTATGGTTAAATTTTTTGGCTGCAAGGTTTATTCACAATTGGGAGGAGTTGGTGTAGCGCTCTGGCTTTCTGAGCAAGCCGTAAGTGTAATTATCTAAAATTACACGTAACACTACTACATAAAATTGCAACAAACTTTTTTTTTTCTTTCTCTTTTTAAATACCAGAGTTTTCGTCAAAAGTATAATTGTACCAGAGCATCTAATTAAATCTTCACATTTTATATATATCAACAACTTAACTTAGTTTATCAAAACTGCTATAGGCAACATGCTACATCTATTATAAGGTTATTAACAACACACTATTGATCAGAAGTTGCCATAAAAGGTATACTAAAATACACACCTCTAATACTACAAGTATTTTCACTATTGAAGTAATACTACAAGTATTTTTACTATTGACTTCAAGTACGTCAGTCCTTCCAAAAACTGAGGCTTCTAGTTAGCCTCTCTTATCATAGATCGGATACTCAAACAAGTCTGCGTCTTCTTCTTCCTCATCTTCAACCGCATCTATAAAAATCAAAGGTGGAAGAGTGAGTCCACAGCTCAGCAAGTTCAAGCAAACTAACCATTTATAATCTGAGCCCTCAGTTGTTTATAAAATATCTCATCACTAGTGTTTACTAGATAGCCAGATTTGCAGGGTTTTCACAAAGGTTTTTTTAATAAAAGTATGGATAAATAGTAAACCATGTAATAGACCATTTTATACATAATAATAAAACATAAATATCTTTTTTTTTTTTTTCATTTTCTTACTACATAATTAACTCCATATTTTATAATATAAAGCAGCAAAACAGTTCATAGCATGATAAGTAAAACATCAGTTA
Organism: Alnus glutinosa; assembly: GCF_958979055.1. NCBI lineage: Eukaryota > Viridiplantae > Streptophyta > Magnoliopsida > Fagales > Betulaceae > Alnus > Alnus glutinosa. The sequence goes on along the minus strand of NC_084899.1, from coordinate 10,781,211 downwards.
AAATCAACATACTTTAACACATAACATTGTATAACATAACATATCATCTTATCATAACAATAAGTGAATTTATACTCTTACGTATCCTCAGGAGTTTGCTAAGTGCTACCCCACTTAATTGCAAGGTTGCTAATAATTTATCTCTCTTATAGTTTCGAGGTGTCAAGTGTTATCCTACTTAACTGCAAGGTGGCTAATAATTTCCCTCTTATAGCATCAATGTGTTAGGTGCATAATCACCTAACCGATGGGCCTTTGCAAGCATTTAAGCATAATTTCTATATAATATTATCATTTTCGCAAATCACATTTTTCCTTCCAAAACTCAATCACTTTTCATAAATCATATCCTTTGAAAACACATTTTTATTTAACACATGTGTAAAACATCTCAAAATATATTTATACGTGTAATCAAAATAATAGGGCTCAAGAAAACATATATAACATGCTTTTGTAAAATGATGCAAGGTCAGTAAGTTTGAACTTATAGTTTAGGCTTATACTCCTTAAATGATTTCTGCATCTTCATATACTTTCTGCATTAATATTGTACATTCATATTAGCCCATATTCTTTATTTCTAATTCATACGCCTTATTTTAAATCATTACTGCTATATTGCTCAAATATGGGCTTTCATGAAGAATAGAGGATGGCAAGGATGTTAAAATTTGGAGGGATAGGTAGATGCCAAACCTGATTACTTACTCTGTTGAGTCACCAAAGAGGTTACAAGATGAAGATCTAAGGGTAGAAGAGCTCGTAGACCAAGATGTTAAATGGTGGAATATTGCCTTATTAAAGAAATATTTTAGGAGGACAAGGCAAATATAATATGTCAACTACCTTCAATTAAGTACGGCCAAAAAGATGTGATGATTTGGAGAGTTACATCTCCATGAGATTTTTATGTGCGTAGCACTTTATTATATATAGAAGAAATGAAAAGATATGAAGCAAGCAGAAGACTCCAAATGTTCGAGATAAGGTAGATTGTGGAAAACAATTTTAATATGAAGGTGCCAAATGACATGAAGATGTTCCTATGGAGAGCATCCAATGATCTTCTCCCAACTGTATTATGAAGGATTCTTTATATCTTACATGTAGGTTGGAGGGTGGGAAGTGTTAAACATATTTTATGAAGTTGCTCGTCAGCTAGGGATGTATAGGGTAATGTGGGAAAAAGGTTCAAAATGGTCATGGAGGGGGACCTACTTTTATAAATATCATGGAGGAAATGCTAGTAAGGTGTAATGAAGAGGAATATGAACTTCTAGCAGTGATAGCAAAGACAACTTGTTTTAAGAGAAAGACAGTAGTTCATGGGGGCGAGTTCATTCATTCTAACCAAAATCTCTGCGGGGCAAGTGCCGACCAATGTCCCAGAAACACAACGGAAATGGAAAAATCCCCTACATCAAGGTTGCGTAATCACAGCTAGAAGCACAACCATATGTGTAATATTAGAATTTGTAGTGGTGGAAGCACTGTTTGTATTAAATGCAACGGAGTTTAGTGGCAATATGGGGTTACAACAAATTTGTTGGTATAGTTTCCGGTATGGTGACGTGTCACCTTTAAATACACTCTCTCCACAACCTACAAAACAAAAAGATTGAACAAATGAGATTGTCGGGTGTGCCAACGGAGTGTCATTCCGATGCTTAAGTCAGATTCTTGTAGACAAATATCATGGAATATGAGAGCACAATAAAGTCAGAGAGAACAAAGAGTTTTGATACCTGGTCCTGGGATAGTGACTTATTTATAGGCATGTAGTTTTGATACATTAGGTGTGCTTTGATTAGAGTTCGACTAGGATTCTAACCCCTAGACTGTGTGGGATTAGGTCTTATCCCTTGGGGAGTCTTGTTTGGGTTCGACTAGTCTTCAACCGAAGTCAAACAAGTCTCTTATCCCATATCTCGTGGGATAAATGGTTATCCCGAAAATCCCGGGATAGAGTCATTCTACGCCTTTCTAGGGATTATGGATCAGATCTTCCCATAATCTCTTGCGACAATTCTGGGATAAGGCTTCCAACCTATTCAATCCATAACTTCTCGTGGTGGTCTCGAGAAATCCGTTCCCGTGACAAGCTAGATATCAATATGATGTGTGTATTCTTCTCATGTTCCTGGGACAGTGATAATCTCGTGAGGTATGAACTGTGGTTATCCCAAACTCTGGTAACCGAGGATATTTATAAGATTCTGTAAGGAATAGCCTTATTTTAAAGAAAGTACGTCAGTCCTTCCAAAAACTGAGGTTTCTAGTTAGCCTCTCTCATCATAGATAGGACACTCAAACAGGCCCGAGTCCTTCTTCTTCCTCCTCTTCAATCGCATCTATAAAAATCATAGGTGGAAGAGTGAGTCAACGGCTTAGTAGTTCAAACAAACTAACCATTTATAATATGAACCCTCAGTTGTTTATAAAATATACCATCACTAGTGTTTACTAGACAGCCACATATGTAAGGTTTTCACAAAGTCGTTTTCAATAAAAGTATGGCTAAATAGTAAACCATGCGATAGACCATTTGATACATAATAATAAAACATAAATATCTTTCTTTGCATTTTCTTACTACATAATTAACTCCACATTTTATAATATGAAGCAGTAAAACAGTTCATAGTATGACAAGTTAAACATTAATTAAAATCAACAGACTTTAGCACATAATATTGTAGAACATAACATATCATCTCATCATACAATAAGTGAATTTATACTCCCACTTATCCTCAAAAGTTTGCTAAGTGTTACCCCACTTAACCGCAAGGTTGCTAATAATTTATTCCTCTTATAACTTCGAGGTGTTAAGTGCTACCCCCACTTAACTGCAAGATGGCTAATAATTTATCCCTCTTATAACTTCGAGGTATTAGGCACATAATCCCCATCTAACCGATGGGCCTTTGCATCCATTCATACATAATTTCCATATAATATTATCATTTTCGCAAATCATATTTTTCCTTCTAAAACTCAATCACTTTTCATAAATCAAATCATTTGAAAACATATTTTCATTTAACACATATGTAAAACATCTTAAAATATATTCATACGTGTAATTAAAATAATAGGGCTCAAGAAAACATATATAGCATGTTTTTGTAAAATAATGCAGGGTCATTAAGTTTGAACTTACAGTTTAGGCTTATACTCCTTAAATGATTTTACGTGTCTTCGTAAACTTTTTGCATTAATATTGTACATTCATATTAGCCTATATTCTTTATTTCTCATTCTTAAGCCTTATTTTAATTCCTAAGAATTTGGGCAGCATAACGTCATGTATACAATGTCACAATGCAACTTGGGCATCATAACGACACGTGTAAATATTTTAATATTATTTGAGCATCATAACGACTATGTAGCATTTTCAGGTATTTTTCATACAGGCATTACTACGACACTAGTATAATATTTATTTAAACATCTAACATTACTTGGGCATTACAACGGCACTATTGTAAAATACCTAAAAATATTTAGGCAGCATAACGACGCACTTTTAATTTTAAAAGAATAATTGAATATAATATCCTTCCCTGAGATATTCAATCACACTTTTCCCATCAATTTAGACATTATACCGACATAATTTAAATTCTAATAATTAGAATGGACATAAACTAAGGATAAAAGAATTATACCTAGCAATTCCACTTCAAGTAGCTCCAAAGTTTTCTTAAATATTTTTCACTTCATATATATATATATATATATATATATATATATATATATATATATATATATATATTATACTGATTTGTAAGATTGCACGAGAGAGATGGAATGAGAGAAGATGAGGAGTGACTTTTTTTACACTGCAGACCGTGCTATTTATAGGTAAGGAAAAATACACATAACCTCCTCAAACTATCACCACATTGTCAATGTCTCCCCCCAAACTATCAATTATGTCAATGTCCCCCCATAAACTATCAAAAAATGTTAATGTCCCCCTAATGACAAAAATACAATTCATAAAAATTATTAAAATAAAATAAAAATTATTAAAAGGGTTAAATACAATTTAGTCCCCCAAACTACCACTCGTTCTTCGGATGGTCCCCCGAACTACCAAAGCTTGCATTCTGGTCCTCCAAACTACCAACTTCTTTAAAAATGGCCCACTCCATCAGTTTTTGCCGTCAATATGGATGGAAAATACTACATGCGCCGTGCACATGACTTTAAAGGATCAAAAAATCGAAAATGCCCTTCTTTTTAAACATAAAATTACTAAATTACCCTGTAAAAAAATAACACCGTACTTAGTGGTATAAGACCACAATATTACGAAAATGCCATTGTAGATCATAATAGATCTGCTTCTCACCTTCACAGTACTTCGTCCTCTTTCCGCGTCTCCTCTGAACCCATAAACATGCTCTTCGCCACCAGCCCGTCTCGACCGAGCATGGGAACGAGTACTCCGAGCCGAACTGGAACTCGTCTCCCGCACGATCCGGTCCACTTCGCCCTAGATTGTGTAGTCGCTGAGGGTGCAACCGTAGTGACTCTTTGGCTACACATTGTAGGTATGGGAGGGTAGTAAAATCGGCTTCTGTTATCACGCGTTCCCATTCGATAACATGGTCTAGCTCCTCCTGAGCCTTGTGTTGCACCCTTGGGTTCTTAAATAGCTCAGCCATAGCCCATTTTACAGAGATTGTTGTGGTGTCCATTCCCGCAGTGATGATGTCCCGCAGATTTCATTGTATATAATTTAATTTGTTCGTAATTCTGAGTCCAATTAAAAGCAAAATAAAATGAAGTTATATATATACACACTTACGCACCCAAAGGAGCCCAATGAATAATGATGGTTTCCTCGCTAAGCTCATATTGGTCCTGCAAAGTAAGCAAGGCATCAACAAAATGCAGCTTGGCACCACCACTCTTCTCATGTGCCTGAGTGGTATAAGATCACAAAATAGTTAGATCATGCAATGCCTCAAGTGGAAGGGTGTTCACCTCTGTTTTTATGTTCTAAAACAGAGGTAAACAGAGTATCTATGGCTGGAGAGTGGAGCACGTATGGAAGACGTGTTGAGTGGGGCGACTGGATCAGGACATGTGGAAGGTGGAGCACTAGGAGGCAGTTGAGGTGCTTCAGAATGATGGACACGATTTTTGGTTTAAATCGTGATGTTAGTCAAGAAAAAAAAAAAAAAAAAAAAAAAAAAAAAAAAAAAAAAAAAAAAAAAGATTGGAGTCATTTTGGGTTATAGTTCCGGGTGGCTCAGCTGAGACTTTCACGAACCACGCGTGTGCTCGTGTTCGTTGTGTTACATGAAAGTGTAATTAACTATAAGTCTATAAATATTTAGAGGAATTAAGGTTGTCGGATTCACATTTGGTCCCATGCTAGCTCCTTATGAATACAAATATGCCATTTTTTCAGTTTGATGCACAAAAATATCCTTAAATTGTCTAAGGAATCAATCATTGCACCACAAAATAACCACATGCATACCACAAATACAAGCAAATTGGTATCATCTAAAAGTCTCTGCAGCTTTCTTGCTGATAAACATAAATACTCCAACAAGAAAATTAAATATTAATTTGACCTTGATCGACCAAAGATATGGGGAATGATATATATATATATATATATCTCATCTCCCCCTTAATGTCTCTCTGTCTCTCTCTGATGAAGTACGTACCATGCAATTAACGTTTAATTAAGTTTAATTTACAGGGTTGTTGGTATATGAACTCTGGATTCTCACAGGTTAACAACTCCACTGGTTTGAAGGTTTAGATCACATGCATAGCTCTCACATGGGGCTGTGGGGGCGGCTTCCATGTGATTGATAATTTCATCCGACTTGATAGTCAAACAATGGCTAAATTGACCAGACACGGACTAAGGTGATCGACATTAAAATACCCAGGACCATCCTTTTGACTCTTCCCATGCGTGCATGGCAAACCATTTCCTGTAAAATTGTTTTTTGTACAAATAAACTGTAGTTGCATTTGAGCAACTACATTATTATTATACTTTAGTTTTGTTTATACGTTAATGACTTAATTTCAATGTTCTAGGCTACTTTGGCATGGACTCTGCAACACAGACTTTCCAACACCGCGCATTGCCCATCAAATTATGGCCCCCTAGCCAAAGTACAAGGCTAATGCTTGTAGATCGAATGATCAAGAATTTTACGAATCCATCCATTTTCTCCAGGAAGTATGGCCTATTGAGTAAAGAAGAGGCAGAGGAGGATGCCAAGGGTATAGAAGAGACCATGCTCTATTTTAAACCTCCAAAACAGAGCACAAAGACTAAACCTCCAAAATAGATCTCTCTCTCTCTCTCTCTCTCTCTCTCTCTCTCTCTCTCTCTCTCTCTCTCTCTCTCTCTCTCTCTCTCTCTCTCTCTCTCTCTCTCTCTCTCTCTCTCTCTCTCTCTCTCTCTCTCTCTCTCTCTCTGTGTGTGTTTTGTGCCCTTCCGGCAGCTATAATGACTGGGTGAAAAACAAGTATTAATCGCAAAACCACGAGAGTACCTCGTACAGAACCTACAGACGAAACCAACAAACTTGAATTATCAGAAACAAAAAGAAAACAAAAATGAAAAACTTGAAGTATTAAACGCGACTCCAGGTGTCGAAACCTCCGGAATTTTACGGTGTCCTCCTCCGAGCCCCTGCGTTGGAAGGAGTCGCTGACGTGTGGGCAGACGACGGGTTGCCAGAAGGTGAGGTCGAGCAGTGTCGCCGGCGTGTGGGGTGACGACCTGCTGCAAATGAGTGAAAAACAAGAATAAAAAATGATACAGGATGAATTTATGTGCAGGGAGAGGGGTATTTTCAGGCTTTTAGGCTAAAAGACTCACCTGCTGTGCACGTGACTCGGTTTCCATCCATTTAGCGGCACAAAGTGACGGATAGGGCTAAAAAATAAGCAATTGGTAGTTTGGGGGGCCGGACTACAAGCACTGGTAGTTCGAGGGGCCATCTGGAGAATAGGTGGTAGTTTGGGGGGCTTTTTTATATTTAACCCTTATTAAAAAATATAAAATAACAAAAATTTATACAAAAATAATAATAAAAATTAAAATTAAAAACTGGTTTTTCTTTTGTTTTTCTTTTTTTTTAAAAAAAAAAAGAATTTGTTTTTATAATTTTCAGTCCACGTGGTTTTAAAATCTTTTTTTTAAAAAAAAAAAATTTATATAATTTTAAATTATTTTTTTGTTTGTTTTTTTTTTATAAAAAAAAATAATTTGTTTTATTTATTTCTTTTTTCGTTTTTTATTTAATTTGTTTTTTAAAAATATTTTTTTAAAATTTTAGATTTTTTATTATTATTTGTTTTTTGTTTTATTTTTTTTTCTTTTTTCCTAATTTATAATAACATTTTTGTCTTATTTAAAAAAATTTATGGTCATTTTTATCTTTTTATTAGTATTAGGAGGGACATTGACATCTTTTGAAAGTTTGTGAAGGGACATTGATACAATTGGTAGTTTGGGATGTACATTGACAATTGAGTGATAGTTTGAGGAGATACATGTATTTTTTCCATATAGGTAAGTTTCAAGGATATGGGTGGAATTTTGGATAATGTTAAGCGGTGTAGTACGCACCGTTTTTACATTTGCTTCGACACTTGTTTCAATTCAAGCTTCAAGCCAACGTTATTTCTTCACTACCTTGTTCTATTTTTTAAAGAATAGTTTAAAGAGTCTCATGTTTGAAAAGTCAAGATTTCTTTTTTTGGTTTCTTTTCTCCTTCTTTAAAGTTACAGACTTGACACATCTTAAAGTTTTCTTATTATTTATTATTATTATATTTTTATTGATTTATTTTTTTAAAACAAAATTTTTGAAAATTCTCAAAACTCCAAAATTTCATTTCTCTTTGAGACTAATTCAAACTTACCACTTCTTATACTAAATCAAGAACATAAAATTAGACATAAAATATATATTTTCAAATATATTTGGATCAAAATATTCTTAATTATCCTAATAAATTCCTTAGGTGTTACATTATTCCCTCCTTATTAAAATTTCGTCGTCCTCGAAATTTTAATTGTAATATAATATTTATAAGGATGCATGCTTAAAACATATATATTTACTATGCTCCCATTGAGCTACCTTAATAGACCTTAAAGATTACCAATGCCAAGCGTATTATTCCTGTTTTTAATTGTCATTTATGAGTCCTTACACTTGGCTCACTAATACTTGTTCTTATGTCTTATATCACTACTTCGACTATTCTAACACTCATCGATTCAATTCTTAGCTTATTATCTATACTCCTTTGTCACATTTACCCATAAATCACCATATTGCATGTGTTTTTACAAGAATCACCTGTCTCATCCTATTTTTCTTTCAATTTTAACTGAAACTAGTAAGTTTCTTGATTCAAATCAATCCATAATTAGTAAACTAATACATATCACACTATCTTTATTTTTTCTATTGACTCTTGTTATCCTGTGATCTTATCTTTAATTTGTATTTGAGATCACATTTTTATATCACAACTTATATTCTAAGATTTCCAATTTATCAACTTTTATGCGATATGCGTTCAACAACAAAAATTCCTTGAGCTCTATCATCATAAAGTATTTTGTATTGTGTATCAATGCTAGCTACAATCTTTTAAACTTGTTTCAATCACTATGCTTAGATGCAACTATATCCCCTTTTGTATAACAATCATCTATTAAGATGCCTAATAATCAAATTTTTTCATCATTACACCTTAAGAGATTCATCTCTAAAGTACCCCACAAGTCATAGTCTTATCATTATTTACGGTCTATATAGTAGCCTTACTATCATATTTCACATTTTATTGTTTTATCAATGTTCGCTAATGTTGGGGAAAATACCGGCCTTCTTCACATTTTATTGTTTTATCAATGTTCGCTAATGTTGGGGAAAATACTGGCCTTCTCGGTAGCCAAGCCCATTGGGTCCTCCCGACCAGGTCCAAGCATTAAAGAGAAAATAGTCCACCCGAGCCCGTCAATACCACTTGGGCCCAATCTGTTCAACTGGTCCGATTACCCAACCCGAATAGCCGACCCGAATACCAGTAAACATCCACGTCCGCGTATATCTCGGAAGTACCTGGGATCTAAGGGATACGATGCACGACACGAAAGTTGATTGCGCGCCCGAGGTAAGCGGAACCCAAAATATCCGTACACCCGGGGCCACGTCTCTTTCAACCACTGATCCCTGCATGAATTGGGAACTAACTGAACTACTCCTCAATCTCTATAAATACTAGAATCTCCTCAGATATTAAGGTACATGCTAATCCATCTTTTTTGGCATTATTCTACGCATTTACCCTCAGAACAACACACTCACTTAAGCATCGGAGCGGGATTGTCGGAACCCCCCCTTCCCCGACGCAGCTCTCTTTTGCTGGAATACGCAGGAGCTTACAAGACGAATCCCTGATCGACACGTCACCTACTGGAAAATGTCTCTACAGTTTGGCGCCGTCTGTGGGAACGACTTGTGTCATTTCTCTACTACAAATCCGTTATGGTGAACACTAGATCAGAAGTGAACAGAGCCTCTTGGGATGATCGAAATGCCCGAGAGGAAGGAAACTCAAACGATCCCCAACTCAACCGGCTGAATGAGAGGATCGAGCAGATGGCCAAAAGTATCGAGGATTTGGCCACTATGAATGCCATTCTCCAAGCTCGGGTTCCGGAACTCCACCGGACAGTCACAGATCCAGAAGTCCAAGAGGTCCACAATAGTCATATCGGAGAGCGATGGGAGGAGGAAAGACCCGGAGGCAGCCAAGTCGAGGGATCCGGAGAAAGAAACAACCTAGAGGAAGAAATCCCCGTGCATCTTCCCCCTCCTCAAACTGAGGCCGAAAGGGCGGTGCAAGGCATGATCACCCGATTAGAACAGAGATGCAATGTTCTGACTGCAGCTATAGAACGGAACGACAAGGGAAAAGCATCCTTAGTCGAAAATCTTTTACAAAAACCACCTCTCCATTTACCGAGGAGGTGGCCAACATTCGTCTTCTCGAGAAGTTCAAAATCCCGGAGATCCCGTTCTATTCAGGCCTTGAAGATCCCGTGGAGCATCTGGATAATTTCCGCGCGCACATGGATCTACACCGAACACCTGAGATTTATCTTGTCGAGCCTTCCCTCTAACCCTCTCGGGTAATGCCCACTATTGGTTCAGGAAGCTTCCTCCAAATTCCATCCGTCACTTTGATGACCTCGGAAGGATGTTCCTAACGCAGTTCATGGCCGGGAGGGTTAGAAGGAAGCCATCCGGATCCTTGATGTCATTGCATCAAGGACCCGAGGAGACTTTCAGAAACTTTTTCTTGAGATTCAACCAAGCAAGGCTCGAAGCTGAGACAGCCACTAATAACTTCATATATGGAGCCCTTTTCTAGGGAATTCGGAAAGATGGGGCTCTTATGGCTGATATAGCCCGAAAGCCTCCACAGAATCTAGACGGCTTCATGAATAAAGCCGAGAAGTACATCAACCAAGAGGAAACGCTCTGAGCCCTACTAGGATCCGAGCAGAATCGTCCTTCCACCTCCGAGCAGAAAAAGAAGAAAAAGGATCCTCGGAAAGAAGAGCGCAAGTGTGTTTCGGAAGAGGAGGAAGCTAGGCCTAAGCGAGATCAAGAGTCGTTAAGGGGTCACAACTGGACACCCCTCAATGCTCCCATCGTGGATGTTGTCCTGGAGATAAAGCGAGACCCCATGTACCGGAAGCCCAGACCAGTGCTCATGAACCCGAATTCACCCTATGCAGATCAGTATTGTGCTTTCCATGATACAACCGGGCATCGCACCGAAGCTTGTATTTCCTTGAGACTTATGATAGAACGTTTTATAGAGAATGGAAAGCTTGTCCGTTTTCTCGCGGATCAAAGAATTCAGCAGGATCCAGGGCACGGCAACCGCCCCCAGGAAAACAACAATCGGTTCCATAAGAATCGGAACAATCCTCGGAATGACCGAGGAAGAGATCAGGAAAGGGGCAGGGAACCAGAACGCAGGCCGGACCCTCGGTTCACACGAGAAAGAAGCAGGAGCCGAGCCAGACCAGCACCTCAGGAAAACCTTCCGGAGATACAGACGATTTCGGGGGGTTTCGGAGGAAGAGGAGAGTCTAACTCGGCGCGAAAGGCATATGCAAGGCAGTTAAGGGATTTCGAGGTATACTCGGTGCAGAAACCTCCAAAGTCCTAGAAACGAGACGCCCAAATGATCGGGTTCTCGGATGATGATTATACAAGGGTATCCCTCCCCCATACCAACGCTCTGGTACTGAGTTTGGCCATTGCCAACCATAAAATACACCGCATCTTGATCGACACAAGAAGCTCGGCTGACATCCTCTATAGGCCAGCCTTCGAGCAAATGAAGATAGACCGAAACAAGGTGATCCCGGCAAGGCATTCGCTTGTGGGATTCACGAGAGAATAAGTGCTCCCGCTAGGTTCCATCGAGCTCCCGGTGACAGCAGGAACGTACCTGAGGCAGAGTACGATAATAGTTCGGTTCCTAATAATAGATCGACCATCGGCTTACAACGCCATCCTTGGAAGAACAGCTCTTAATGAGCTTAAGGCGGTAACCTCAACCCCCCACTTGAGCATGAAATTCCCCACCGAAGAAGGAGTTGGTGTCGAAAAAGGAGACCAACAGATGGCCCGAGAATGTTACAACACAAGCTTGAAAAAGCTCCCATAAGCTACGAGTCTCGGAGAGAGGAAAAAAGACGACGAAAAATAGCAATCACCGTTGGGGGAACCGGTGGAGTTGGAAAATTTCGAGCTCGGTGACTCGAAAAAGACGATCCGTGTAGGCTCGCAGCTTTCCCCAGAAATAAAAATGGCCTTGGTAGCATTCCTTAGACGAAACCAAGACGTTTTTGCGTGGAGCCATGAAGATATGCCAGGAATACCTCCATCCATGATTGTCCACAAACTAATGGTCGACCCGAGTCATCGACCGGTTAAACAGCGAATAAGAAGTTTTGCTCCTGAGCGGAACCAGGCTGTAGCCGACGAGGTACAGAAGCTCCTGAAGGCCGGGTTTATCCGAGAAGTAGATTATCCAGAGTGGTTAGCCAACGTGGTGTTAGTCAGAAAAGCTACCGAAAAATGGAGAATGTGCGTCGATTTCACTAACCTCAACAAAGCATGTCCCAAAGATAGCTTCCCCTTGCCTCGGATCAACCTGCTGGTAGACTCTACATCCGGGCATGTACTACTCACGTTCATGGACACTTTCTCGGGGTATAATCAGATTCACATGGATGAGATCGACCAAGAAAAAACATCTTTCATTACAGACCGAGGCCTTTATTGCTACAAGATGATGCCGTTTGGTCTAAAAAATGCTGGGGCCACGTACCAGAGGCTGGTGAACAAGATGTTCCGAGATTAGATCGGGCGGAATGTAGAAGTTTATGTCGACGATATGCTTGTCAAGAGCATCCGAGCCACCAGCCATATAGCAGATCTGAGGGAGACCTTCGAGACGCTGAGGAGTCACAAGATGAAGCTCAATCCGGCAAAGTGTGCTTTTGGCGTTTCCTACGGGAAGTTCTTGGGGTTTATGGTTTTGCAAAGAGGAATCGAGGCAAATCCCGAGAAGGTCAGCGCGGTCCTCAGTATGCAATCACCTCAGACGACCAAGCAACTGCAGAAATTGATCGAAAAAATAACAACCTTAAACCGGTTCATCTCCCGATCCACAGACAAATGTCTCCCATTTTTCAAGATACTGAGGAAAGCATTCGAATGGAATAGAGAGTGCAATGAGGCTTTTGGGAAGTTAAAAGAATACTTGGTCAATCCCCCGCTCCTGAGCCGCCCGGATGAAGGCGAAATACTTTATCTCTACCTGGCGGTATCACCCTCGGTTGTAAGCTCAGCTTTGGTTCGCGAGGATTCAGGGATCCAAAAACCGGTGTATTTCACCAGCAAAGCACTTCATGGAGCCAAGGAGAGGTACCCCTGGATAGAAAAGTTAGCATTCACCTTAATTGTCTTGGCACGAAGACTCAGGCCATACTTCCAAGCACATGCCATTCGGGTACTGACCGAGTATCCAATGAAGAAGATATTGCAAAAACCGGACCTCTCAGGCAAGTTGGTGAACTGGTCGGTGGAGCTCGGGCAATTCGACATAGAACTCCATCCTCGAACATCCATCAAGGGTCAGGTACTAGCTGACTTCCTTCTGGAATTCAATAATACACCCGAAAGCGAAGAACTACCCAAGAAGGAGACCTGGGTGGTATATGTAGACGGTTCCTCAGCCAACTGGAAAAGTGGAGTCGGCGTTGCTCTTGCAAGCCCGGATGGAGAAAAATTTCAATATGCAATCAAGTTAAACTTCATTACCACCAACAACGAAGCAGAATACGAGGCCGTATTGGCCGGGCTCTCTATAGCTCGGGAAATGGGAGCAAAAAATGTAAAAATCCGAAGCAATTCCCAGGTAGTAGTAAGCCACGTACAGGGTACGCGAATATCAGTCTAACTTTGACAGGACCGCCATGACAAAAATTCCCCGGGAGGAAATGTCCAGGCAGATGCCCTCTCCAAGATGGGCTCGGGTACCAGACCTGATGTCCAAACATCAGCCTACGAGGTGGTGATACAAACCGAACCATCAATTACTCCTAATTTAGACGTGATGGAAACCGAAGAAAAATCAACCGGCCCCGAGTGGGCCACTGATGTAGTTCAGTACCTCCGAGACGGATCTTTACCCAGGGACAAACTGTTGTCTCACAAAGTAAAAACGCACTCAGCTCGGTACGTGCTTATTGGAGGAGTACTTTACCGAAGAGGATACACCGAGCCACTTCTCAAGTGTCTCACGAACTCGGAGGCAGAGTATGTGCTTAAGGAAATACACGAAGGAGTCTGCGGGAACCATTCAGGCTCTCGGATGCTAGCACACAAAGCAATGAGAGCACTAGCCAACAATGAACAAGGACTCCGTCAGGCTAGTTCAACAATGCGACAAGTGTCAAAGGTTTGCTCGAGTGATGAAAAACCCCCCTGAAAAACTCAGTCCGATCAGCTCGCCCTGGCCATTTGAGAAATAGGAGGTTGACATAGTCGGACCCATGCCACTGGGAAAAGGAAGGCGGAAATTCTTTCTTGTCGCTGTAGACTATTTCACGAAGTGGGCCGAAGCTGAGGCATTCGCTACCATCACCACCGCCAACGTGATAAAATTTCTTTGGAGCTCGGTCGTATGCCGTTTCGGCATTCCCCATGCCTTTGTTACCGACAATGGAAAGCAGTTTGACTGCGGACCGTTTCGTAAATGGTGCGCGGAACTTCAGATTTGAAATTACTATTCCACTCCGATTCATGCACCGGCAAATGGACAAGTGGAAGCCACCAACAAAACACTCCTCAAAACACTAAAGAAGAAGCTCGGAAAGAAGAAGGGAGCTTGAGCCGAGTATGTTCCCGAGGTGCTCTAGGCCTACCGTACCACAACACAAACTCCCACAGGTGATACTCCTTTCTCTTTAGCATACGGTTCTGAAGCGGTCATCCCTGCTGAAGTCGGATCGCCAAGCTTCCGAGTGTCACACTACAACCCAGGATTAAATGATGAAGGTATCAAGCTCAATTTGGACTTGCTACAAGAAATAAGAGATGACGCACAGGTCACATGGGCAGCATACCAGGACCGAGTCGCCCGTTATTTCAATAAGACAGTAAATCCCCAAAAGTTCCAACTCGGGGATTGGGTCTTGAGTAAAGTGAGCCCGATTACCAAAGATCCAACGGAAGGAAAACTTGGAGCACAATGGGAAGGCCCCTACAAAGTCATACGATGTCATGAAAAAGGAGCATATCACCTAGTGGACACAACCGGCAGGGTACTACCGCGGGCATGGAACGTCGAGCATCTGAAGAAGTACTTTATGTGAATCACCTGTAACCATTTACGCTTTTAGTAAATTTACTCGCTCCGAAATTTCTACAGATCAAGTATAATCCAGTTTATTTTCTCAGTTCAAATCAAACCAGGTCAAACCAGCTCAAATCAAATCAAGTGTATTGTGTTCCTCGGTTTGAAACACAACCGTCTCGGAACACACGCATCGATCATGTCCCTCGGTAATGACTCAGACAAATTCAAAATTTGTCCAAGTCATTGGGGGTGACTCCGATCAAACCAGATCAAATCAAGTCAAGTGTGTTGTGTTCCTCGGTTTGAAACACAACTGTCTTGGAACACACGCACCGATCATGTCCCTTGGTAATGACTCAGACAAATCCAAAATTTGTCCAAGTCATTAGGGGATGACTTGGATCAAACCAGCTCAAATCAAGTGTGTTGTGTTCTTCAGTTTGAAACACAACCGTCTCGGAACACACGCACCGATCATGTCCCTCGGTAATGACTCAGACAAATCCAAAATTTGTCCAAGTCATTGGGGGGTGACTCAGATCAAACCAGATCAAACCAGCTCAAATCAAGTGTGTTGTGTTCCTCAGTTTGAAACACAACTGTCTCGGAACACACGCACCGATCATGTTCCTTGATAATGACAAACAAATCCAAAATTTGTCAATCATTGGGGGTAACCCGGTAACACAAGCAAAACACATTCAAATCAAAATAACTTTTAATTACAAAATGGTAACTCTATTTACATGCCAACCCGGCTGCAAAATTTAAAATTTCAGTTTAAAATACAACCGATTTTAAAAAAAATAAAAATAAAAAAATAAAAAAAATTATAAGTTTGGATTGCCTGGCGTGTCAACTTCGTCACCAGCTTCAACTTCCTCGGCATCTTCATTCCCGGGAGTACAGTCCGAGACAGAAGGCCCGGATGTCAAGTCATCACGATAGGATTGGGAACGTCCTAGGTCCAATCTGTCACGTCCGGAAAGAATTCCACGCCCAAGGTTTGAAGTTCGTCAGTAGCACTCTCTGGCATCCCAATGAGGTCGGGAGATACAGTCTCTGGATTGACTTCAAAAACTTCTGGATGGAGGAGCATAGTTCTCAAGCTCTCGAAACCCCAGTTTGATCCCCGACCCCAACTAAGGCCTCGGAGCCAGGGAACCAAATCGAGTTGCTTCTTCAAGTGCTTGGACTTGGACTTGTAATGGTGGCTCTTCTTTCGAAGCTTCTTGCATCGAGCATGAGCCTCCTTTTGCTTCTCGGCAAGGGCTAGCTTCTCGGCTACCAGCGAGTCCTTCTCCGTCTCCATCTCGGCCACCTGGGCAGTCAAAGCGGCCTTGCGTTCGTTTAGGGCTAGCAATTTTGACACGACCCGACAACCCAACACGAACATGACACGAAATTAGCGGGTTTGGGTCTACCTTAAACAGGTTTGGGTCATAAACGGGTCGACCTGTTTATGACCTATTTATCTTGGTCTGGCGGGTCGGGTCGCGGGTGACCCACCAAACACGATTAGCTTTTTTTTTTTAGAAGGAAAAAAAAAAAAAAGGAAAAGAAAAAAAGGGGAGATGGCAGAATGGCCCGAATGTGAAATTGGGGGGAAAACCGGGAAATGGGGAAATGGGAATTATCTGAAAAGTGAAAACTTAAGATGAAAGGTTGAAAACAATAGATTCAAAACTCAAACAATCAAAATTCAAAACAGTGAAAAAAACAAACAAAATCGGAAAAGTGAGAAAAGTGAAAGAAAACCCTAGCTTTTGCTTTTTGGATTTTTCCTTCAGCCTTGCTAACGACGCCGAGTCGCCGCGCCGCCACCTTTCTCTTCTTCTTCAGCTCCTCGCCGCCGTCCTTCTCTTCTCCTTCAATCTCGCCGAGTCACCGCGCTCGACGCTCTCTCTCTCAAGTGTCTGCTCTCCCCGTCTCTCTGCCGCTCTTTCTCTCTCTCTCCGGCCGATGTCGCGTCCTGTACCGCCGAGTCTGCCGATATGTTAGTTGATTTCCATTTTTAATTTTTTATAGCCTCATTATTGTGGGTATAAAATCATAATCCGATAATCTATGATGCTTGCCTGCTTAATCGAAATCTGTTCAGAAATTTTTTGTGAAGATATTTTTTGTGAACAAATGGAAATTTTTTGTGAAGAAATTTCAATACATTTATGCTATAAACAAATGGATTTGGTAATATTCAATTATTGCTCTGGGTCTTCTTCCAATTTCATAACTGCCCATTATTTGTTTCTGGGTCTTCTTCCAATTTCATAAATACCTCTTATTTGTTTCTGGGGCTTGTTGTTGTTGTTATTGTTGCTCTCTCTTTTCTGGTGTGAAATTTGAAATACCCTGAAACTTTACTTTATGGGTTCTCTTCATTTTTTAGGAATATATTTTAGCTGAATGTTTAATTTTTATGTGTCAGTACTTGCTTATGTACATGTGTATGCTTTCTGAAAGAATGTATATGCATATATACATGTATGTAGCCGCAGCTAAGCCTTATGATAATGTGTTATCAAGTTTTTTCCAATGTTGTACCGATATCTGGATTTTGCTTTCGCTTGCTGTTTCATAGGAGGTATTGAGTGAAATTGAAATTTGGATCAAGAGTTTTTTTTTTTTTCCTTTAAAAAAAAAAAGATGAAGAAAATATTATTTGCCACTAACAGAAGAAGACTTTATCCCTCTGCCCTGCATAATTCAACTATATGCTTAGTTGGTTGAGTAAAATAGCACTTTGGCTTAAAGTTCGTTTTTCTAAATTATTTCGTCTGAAAATATAAAAATTTATCCCTCATGTGTAATTCAACTATAAGCTTCGTTGACTTCTTCAAACCAAGTGACATAAACAGGAATCCCAGAATTATAGCCCTTTCTTTTTCAGTTTTTCTTTGTAACCGCTCAGAAGTTTTGGGAGTGAAAGAACAAGCTTTATCCCTCCGCCCAGCGTAATTCAAGTATAAGCTTAGGAGATTAGGAGTAGGAGTTTAGAGATGAATTGCTAAAATTATTATTATTTCATTTAAATACCAACAAACCCCCCCCCCCCCCAAAAAAAAAATAATAATAATAATAATAATAATAATAAATTAAAAATAAAAATAAAAATAAAACCTTTTAAGCTAAACGGGTCAAACGGGTCGTGTCGACCCTATTCGACCCATTATGTTAAACAGGTTCACGGGTCGTATCGGGCGACCCGTGAAATAATCGTGTTCATGTCGTGTCTGGAGCTCCAACCCGTTAACATAAACGGGTCGTGTCCGGGTCTAGGCTAAACGGGTCGCGGGTCTTAACGGGTTGTGTCGAGTGACCCGTTTTGCCAGCCCTGCTTCTATTGCTCATCCATAAGGAATGAGAAGCTGCGGAGAAATGGCGGGAAGCAACAGTGGAGAATTGTACGGCATCCATTCGATCAGTATCGGAGGATTTCAAGCTTTCATTTCTCTCTCTATGTGTGTAGGGTTCTATCCACTGAAATCACACAGAGATTTCGTCATTTGTTGGTTCTATCTCTCTATCTAGTTGGTAAGCTTGTGTTTCGCGTAGTACCGTAATATTTCGTTTTGGGGCATCACAAGCCTTTAAAATATAAACAAAAAGATTGGGCGCCGTTTGGTAGTGACCGATAGTAGCAACCTCAAAAAGATTGGGCACCGTGCTGTTAAGCTAGCGTATTCCTCAGGATTCAAAACAGGGCTTGCAAGCGTTAATATTGGAGGTTAATTGCTACTATTGGTCGCTGTATGAGCACGACTGGGGTATACGAGCATGGAGCACGGCTCCAACCCAAGCACCACCAGGGTGGTGGGGACGCTGGGGTATATGGCACTTGAGCAAGCCGCCGACCAACTCGGATATGTATGCCTTTGGCTCTTTGCTGTTGGAAGTGGTATGCGGTAGAAGACCCATTAATCCTACAGCGTCGTCTGAGGAGCTCATGCTGGTGGACTGGGTTTGGGAGAAGACATTGCGGGCATAACGGATATTCTTGCTTAAGTAAATTACGAGGAAGTCGCCTGACTCGACTTCCGTAGTTAGGATTTAACATTGAATTCTGACGGAATATTCTTATGTAATGATTTTTGATAGTTTAATACCTCGGTTTGAGAGAAATGATAGTTTATTATCCTTCCGTCAAAATGTGCGACAGTTCGATACTCTTACGTGAAGTTCTCTCTTTTTATTTTTATTTTTTGAGGAAAATTTTTCGTAACTCCCTAAACTTCTATCATATTTATAATATTTATCTCTAAACTTGAAAAACTTTCAATTTAGTATTTCTATCTTTCAATTTTTTTTTTAAATTTCACCGCTCTATTAGGATTTTCTGTCAAATCCTAATGAATGCGTGTCAAAATTTTCAAAATACTTATTTTTCGAAAGAAAAAAAAAATCACAAGAA
The DNA here is from genome assembly GCF_958979055.1 of Alnus glutinosa. Lineage (NCBI taxonomy): Eukaryota > Viridiplantae > Streptophyta > Magnoliopsida > Fagales > Betulaceae > Alnus > Alnus glutinosa. The sequence continues at coordinate 10,761,830 of NC_084899.1, read as the reverse complement.
TTTAGGCGTTGGTTAGAATTTAACGGAATTTGAATAAAATATCTACTCTTGAATCTTTGAAATTTATATATATATATATATATATATATATATATATATATATATATATATATATATATATATATATATATAAGTATTTTGAAGATTTTGACAAAATTAACGAAAAGTCCTAATAGAGTGGTGAGATTGAAAAAAATTGAAAAATAAATACACTAAATTGAGAGATTTTTTAAGTTTAAAAGAGTAATTATAAAAACGAAGATAATTTAAAAGAGTTAAGTAAAAAAATTTTCATATTTTTATTAAAAATGTAAACCTATCTTCCTTGAACTACGGATAGGATATACCTAATCCTTGAAGTACGGAGTCTCTTCTGAGGCTGTTGTTTGCCAGCAATTTTCTGTAATGACATGTTGTTGCAACGACTGTTTGGATGAACCGGCTAAACTTGTGAATCTGTTTTGGTATTTAAAAAAAAAAAAAAAAAGAGTTTAATTTGCTGAATTCAAATAATGTATCAAATTAAGAGTCCGTTTGGGTTTACGATTTCAAAAAGTGCGATTTAAAAATAACGATTTTAAAATGTGCGATTTAAAAAAGTGATTTTTAAAAACGCAATTAAGCGTTTGGCAAAATCGCAATTTGGCATTTAAAATCGCAGGTTAGCCTTTTAAAATACTGCGTTTTCAAAAAAGCACCACATTGCCTACGATTTGAATAAGCACTTTTCTGCGTTTTCAAATTGCAATTTTTTAAAAATGCAGTTTCTAAACAGTCCAATTTTTACGATTTGGTTTAAAATCGTACTTTTTCTCTACGAAATCGCAATTCCAAACGCACCCTAAAAGTCTAATATCTACGTTTTCTTTTCTCGGTTTATCAAATAAGAGGGACGGCATTAATGATCTTCTCCATAACTCCATTGAAAACATAGAATGACAAGATGTGCGTAGAGGCACGTGTGAGTGAAGTGTCACCGTATTATATCAGTAAGAGGTAGAGCATTAATTTTCTCTATAACTCAATTGAAAACACAGAACGACATGTTGAAAGATTTGAGTTGTGTTTTTCTAAAAGGAATATCTTATTTCAATCTAAAAAAAAAAAAAAAAGGGGAATATTTTGAAGCAATCTAGAACATGGTAGGGGCACTTGTCGATTGTGATGAAATTGTTACTCAGAAACGACTTCCTAATATTGATTAGACAGATGAATCAAATATTACCTCTTCTTTCATGTTGGATCTGGATCTGAGGGTGAGCCGTCGATGTTCGTTTTGCGAAGCAAATTGGACCCCGTTCGTTTTTGTGAAGCAATTAATGCAGCTTTTTGTTAGAGAATATATTCTCTATACAATTGTGATTGGATATGATAGGAAAAAATATGAAATTGTAAGATTTGATTTTGAATGTATTTAATTCTGATTTGATTTGATTTGATTTGATTTGATCTTCTTTCATGCCTTTTTGTATTATCCGCATATCCCTATAAATATGGATCATTTGTATTGTAAATTCATTAAAAAAAAAAAATGTTAGAGAATATATTCTCTATATAATTGTGATTGGATATGGTAGGAAAATATATGAAATTGTACGGTTTGATTGTAATTGATTATAATCAAATCAGAATTGAATGTAATCAGAATTGAATTGGATACATTCAATTCTGATTTGATTTGATATTCTTTCATACATTTTTGTATTCTTCATACATCCTTATAAATATGGATCATTTGTATTGTAAATTCATTAAGAGAAATAATAATAAAATGTAGCCCTTTGACTTTATTCTATAAACGTAGGTTATAGATCGAACCACATAAAACCTCTTATCTCTATCTTCTTTTATTTCCACAATTTATTTTTATTTCATTATGCTTTCTGTTGGGAAAAATATTGACCTTCTCAGGCGTTAGGCCCAACCCGAGAACTAGGCCCACTTTGGTCCACCCGACTAGGCCCAAATATTAAAGAGAGCATAATCCACCCGAGCCCGTTAAGACCACTTGGGCCCAATCTGTCACAACTAGCCCGAATTGGCAACCCAAATGCTAGTTGATATCCACGTCTGCGTATATCTCGGCAGTACCCGAAATCTAAGGGACACGACACACGTCATGAAACTTGATGATGCCTCCGAGGTAAGCGGAACCCGGAATATCCGTTCATCCGGGGCCACGTCTCCTCCAACCGCCTGCTGCACAAATTGAGAGGCTAATTGAACTACTCCTCAACCTCTATAAATACTAGAACCTCTTCAGATGTTAAGATACATGCTAATCAATCTTTTTGGCATTATTCTGCGCATTTATTCTCAGAACCATACACTCACTTAAGCATCGGAGCGGGGTTGTCGGAACCCCCCGACGCAGCCTTGTTTTTCAGGTGGACCAGGAGCAACCAAGACAAATATCTGATCGACACGTCACCTACCGGAAACTGTCTCAACACTTTCTTTCACTTTTTAGGTTTTGTTTTGGTGTCTTATAAATGGTAGATAGTTTGCTTTTATTTAATATCCATCCACCAATGCTGGCATGACCAACTAGGCTTTGAATTAATCTTTATTAAATAAATAAACAAATCAATGGTTAAGTAGGAGTGTCATATCAACATTATTAAATGAATATTTGATAGAATCATACTCTTTATCCTATCTCGTCTTACATTTTTTTTTTAGAAAAAGTAAAATAAAATTGTAGGGATAATTAATGCCACGTTTGACAAAAAGTTAAAATTACCACGCCAAAACACAAGCACACATGCGCTTAAAATTTGAGGAGTTATAAACATACTCTTAAATGTTCAATTCCAAGTGCTAACTCTTTGAGATTAAGCAATTTGAAGTATGTGTATCATTTTTCTAAAATTTTGAAGCTTCAAGATAAGATATGACAATTTTGTTCTCCAAAATATTTTGAGTTTTGAAAAGAGTTTCGTAGTTTTTTTTTTTTTTTGATGAAAAAGTTTCATAGTTTTTTTGTTTTTTGATGAAAAAGGTTCGTAGTTTTTTTTTTTTTTTTTAACTGTATATTAATAGTGCATACACATCTAAGAATTGACTGATTAACCAATTTTAAAAAGAGTTTTTCAAAATCTGAGGAGTGAAAATAGTTTTATAAAAGTTTAGCAAACAAGCTAATCCCCCTTGATGTGGTCAATATATTTTCAGCTCTTGTAACTTTGGCTCCGTTTATTTTGACGTAAAAATAAAAATATTTTTAACAAAATAATTTTGTTTTTAAATATTTTTCGGTGTTTGGAGTTTATGAAAAATGAGCTATGATAGAAAATGGCCGACAACTTTTGGTAACTTCCATCGAAAGTTTGACGGTGGTTTGGTGTGGTCCGTTGGAGATCCAACGAACTTCAACAAAGGCCTGGCAAACTTTGGCAATTTGAGATTCAGAAGCTCAAATTTAAAAAATTGTTTATAGTTTTAAAAAAAGTAAAATCATTTTACAAAAATTAAAAAAACTTTTATGGTCAAACCAAAAAATGATTTTGATTTGACTATTATTTTCTATTGTATCAAACACCAAAAAATATGAAAAGTATTTTCAAAAATAATTTATTATGCCAAAACAACCGAAGCATTTATTGTTGTAATATGTGTGTTACAAACATTATTTCATTTTTAGCCATCTTTAAATGTTTTACCATTTGGTATTAAAATATATTCATGAGTTTTTATGGCAAAGAAAAAAAATTGATTTATTAAAATATATATTTATGAGTTTTTATTTTGTAACCGTTGGTTATTAAAAAATTGTTTTTATGGCTTTTTAATCTTCAAACATTTTGTCATTATTAAAGTTTATTACTTTTGATTTGTAACGGTTAATAGTTATGAGTCTTATGACCGTTTGTCATTCATGAGCCTTAAAAGAAAATCTATAGTGCTAACATTTTTTGACCGTTTATATAAATTGAGTTCCCAATGCATTTGAGAACTATCTTCTTCTTTGGCTAAAACCTCTAACATATTTTTCTAGTGTGCATTCATATATTTCAACGTGAATTTGGTTTTAAGCCATAAAGCTATTGTTATAGTATTAGCTTTTCTACAAGAAAAATATTCTAAAGTCCCCCATCCACTTTGATCAAAGGGTTGTTCTATTTGATCTTTGTTATTGGAAGTGTGTCCTTAACGAAGATAGACGCTATAGTCTAATCCTGGGAGGTTACGTGTCAAGAGATCCAATCACACCGAGTTATACACTCCGGGAGGCACGAATCAACCTTTAAGGACAACGCTCTTCATGCGTGATTCTATAGCATTGTGAGATCTTTCCTTAATTTAATTTTAATCTCTTGTACAGTATTTATTTTATTATTATTATTATTATTTCGGATCAATATGGTCTAGTATCAACAATAATTTTTCAACCAATTTTTTGTTTAACAATTATTTGTTTAATTGTTAATTTTCATATTGATATTATTTTATTTCAATAAGAACTTTGTGCACCATTCAATATTATTTCCAACATTTATTTGGTGTTGACGCGATTGACAAAACATTTAATAACAACGGGTCCTACCCAGGAAAATAATAATAATAACAAATGGTCCCTGAGGCAATATGAAATATACCTGTTCTATCAATCTATTTTGTACAAGTAACCGCCTCTCTCTCTCTCTCTCTCTCTCTCTCTCTCTCAAACCCTAGCTGCCGAGTTTTCTCTTCGGTTTTTGGTTGAGGGGGGAGGGGGCTTGCCCCCCGACCCCCTGTTTTGCTTTTCGTCTTTGTTTTCTTGCTTTTCTATCATTGTTATTTCAGCCTGGCACTAAATCGTGGGCTGCTGACTTTCTTCTCGATCTCTCGGTGGCGCTCTGTGAAACCAATAGGCAAATGTATTTTTCTCTAATCCTTATGAGGATTTGGAGTTCGTGGGCTTCAATCTACTGGTGGATTGACCTAGGTAAGGTGCCAAGCTCGGATTTCAGGCTGTTTTTTGAAATTAAATCTATGATTCTCCGTCAATCTCTGCATGTCACGCGCCCCTCCAGGGTGTTCGTCGTCTTCATCGTCCTCTGTTGCAACCAAGCGTGTTTTCCCCGGCTGTCCGTACACCGGAGCGTGGTGTTCCTGCGCCAGCAAGTGCTCTTCCCTCGCCGGCGCGTGATGGCTCATCATCTTCTCCAGTTTGCGGTTGGTGGATCCCAGGAGTTTTTGGTGGTTTTCCTGATGGAGAGGGGTCTTTTGGTGAGGGCACGTGGTATACACGCGCCGTTACCAGCGACTGATAAGTGCTGAATGTTACACATTCAAGCCCCTTAATTTACATATGTTAAGCTCTTTGTTTTGTTATAGTTTGATGTTTTGTATTGTTTTTGTGTTTTCTTGTATTTTACAGGTTTTGTAAGTAAATCCATCAAATTCCAAGATTATAACGAAGTCGGCAAACTCACTTTTGGATAGATTCAACTCCAAATCAATTTTGAATTTAAGGAAAGAGAAGTCGGCAAATATTCGTTATTTTTTGAAAGAATCCAAAATGAGCACGTTTCAGTAATTTAATCATAACTTTCATCTCAAGTATCCTATTGCAACAAAATTTGTGGCTTCAGAAAGCTAATAAGAAATTCAACAAATATGTCAGAAATAAGCTTTTCCTAATTCGGATGTTTACCATGCCAAAATCGCCCCGCAATAAAAGACCGCAAATCTGTACGAATTTTGGAATCATTTTCCTACTTAGATAGAAATTTCAGAAAAGGAAAAAGACTTGTAATTATTCTATTTGAACTAGAAGACCTACTTAGAATTGTAATAGGAATTCTAGAGCTTCTAGAGCTTCTCTAATCCCTATAAATAGACCTCTAGCCTTTGAAGAAATGACACACAAGCTTTGAGGAAGAATCAAAGGCTACATCAAGAATGAGGTTCTTTTTTGTTTTTATTTTCTTTCTTCCTTTATTTATTTTCTGTATGTATATAATTTTAGTTTATATTTGTTGTAACTAATACTTTAGTTAGGGCTCGATTGAAGCCCTAATCATATCTCTTTAAGTCTTTCAATTTGCTTTGCTACAATTTATATATTGATGCTTAACTTGATTAATTCTAGTTTTTTGAATTCCTCGCATGTTTATGTTTGGCCATCATATGCATGTGGTATGGATTTGTTATTTATGTCAATTTAGATGACCGAGTCCTTGGCATAATAGAGTAACAAAAGAACCCCGACACAGGTTCTTGGATTAATCAACATAAAGACAATTGGAATAGATACCATATTCCAATCTGAGTGTGTTTACCGATTTTCATAGATTTATGCTTCCTTGAATAACAACTTAGTAGATACCATGCTAAATCCTTCAAAAAAGAAAAGAGTTAGAGTAGATACCATGCCTAACTCGTTGCTTAAGGAAATCAATAGCTTTAGGAGAAGATACCATTCCCTTGTGGCTGGTAAACATTAAGCATCATGTTATGATTGTAGTATTGTGCATACTGCGAATCTTATTTGAGTATGATTAGCGATGGATATTGAAGCCCTACCTTTACTTCATAATATTTTTAATTCAATCTTTTATCCCGTCTTATTCAACATATCGCTTTTAGGAATTTCTCTTTAAATACAATTTATATCAATCCTCGTGTGAATGATCTCGTATTTGCCTGCTATATTATTGTTTTGATCTTGTGCACTTGCGAGTAAAACGTACAAGTATTTGCCTATTTATTTAGGTAGATATTTGCACAACAAGTTTTTGCCCCTGTGCTCTTTGCTGGCCAGTGTTGGTTTTGTTTGTGTTTTGATTTTTTAGTTGTGTTTTGTTGTTTAGTGCTCCAACAACCTGCCATGGTAGATCTTAGAT